>NC_086445.1:678015813-678283313 GCF_028390025.1 Pseudophryne corroboree | reverse complement strand
GCTCGTTTAAGTTGCCGTGATCGTATAGTGGTTAGTACTCTGCGTAAAGACTGCACAGACAGTTTCAGTTACATTGTTGCGGTCGATTTGCCGCCAGCCCTCATAGCACCAGGCCAGTGCGTCAGGTTCTCAGCGAAGGCTGAACAATTTCCAATCAGAGACAATTGCATTTATTGGGTGTTTTACTACATATCGGAGTATACCCTACACAGCAGTAGGGCTGTTGCTTCGCCCTGCTTTGGTAAGGGTTTGAGGTAACAAGGCTGTAGTGGCAGGGCATTCCAGTTCAGGTTTGCCCTAAATAAAGACCACCTTACACTTCTTGCTGCCTACAGCTTCTTTGGACGTTGGCAGTTGGTTCTTGCGTTTTCAGCTTCGCGAGTAGCGCATAACGTCCACTTTGGCTACGTTCCTAACAGGCGGAGTCGGATTCCAAACGAGATAGATCGCAGACCAAGTGGGGAGGAAAATCTGATTTCCTACCATTGTCTACGCGAATTCCTGAATGATTCCATCTCAACGACTTCAATTCCTAGGTATGATTCTCAATACGGTAAATCAAAGAATTTACATACCCGAACAGAAAGTACAGGTCATTCGTCATCTGGTACAATTAGTGCTCAAGCCACGCACAGTCTCTGTTCACTTGTGCATTCGCCTTTTAGACAATGGTGGCGGCTTTCGAAGCGCTTCAGTTCGGAGGACTTCACTCACGTCCTTTTCAATTGGATGTGTTCGCACAGTGGTCGGGCTCGCATCTGCAGATTTACTGCAGAAGTGAGGTTGTCTCCAAGGGCCAGAGAGTCTCTACTCTGGTGGCTCAAAGTACAGAATCTAACCGCAGGGAAACGGTTCGGTGCCTGGAATTGGATAATTCTCACGGCGGAAGCAAGTCTCAGAGGTTGGGGAGCTGTAGTTCAAAATTATCAGCTCCAGGGTCTCTGGGCGGATCACGAAAGATTGCTGTCTATAAATGTCCTGGAACTCCGGGCAATTTACAATGCGCTACTACAAGCAGTGCACAGGCTGCAGGCTCAGGCTGTTCAGGTGCAGTCAGACAATGCGACAGCAGTCGCATACATCAACAAACAAGGAGGAACGAAAAGCCGTATGGCAATGCGGGAGGTACAGATGTGTCCACGTGCATCTTTGCAGTGTCCCGTCATGTATGGCACGGTTTTGCATGCTATATACTCAGAGATTTAGTCATGTCTTGTGTTTTTTTCTTAATTTGCTTCCTTAATATGTTACTTTATACATATTCTTTTATGGCAAACAAAAATTTTTAAAATTCATCCACTCACTTCTCATGAAAAACAGTTTAGCTGTGTTTTGCATGTTGTGCCAAATTTGTAAAAAAAAAAAAAAAAAGCAAAGATGTAAGCAGTCACATCTGTAGCTTGAATCCTCTATTGGGCCGAGTATCACCAAATGATATTGTCGGCAGTAGTCATTCCGGGAGTGGACAACTGGGAGGCGGATTATCTCAGCCGTCTGAATTTTCATCCAGGAGAATGGGCATTAAATCCAGAAGTATTTCACATGCTGGTCCAGAAATGGAGTTACCCGCAGGTGGACCTGATGGCATCTCGCCACAATCATCAAACGCCCTAGGTCGTGTCCAGAACGAGAGATCCAAAGGCAGTGGCGGTGGATGCTCTCACAATCGCGTGGCCATACAGTCTCGCGTATCTATTTCCACCGTTTCCGCTGCTCCCTCTGTGGCTAAAACGGATCAAAGGAGAGTCCGTCACAGTTATACTGGTGGCGCCTCTTTGGCCTCGGAGAGCTTGGTTCTCTGATCTCCGCGGTCTACTCGCAGTCGGTCTTTGGCCGCTCCCACTACGTTCTGACCTGTTACAGCAGGGTCCGTTCCTTTTACCCGATTTAGCGCGGCCGCGTTTGACGGGGTGGTTGTTGAGACAGCCCTCTTAAGAAGAGAGGGCATTCCAGAATCGGGTATTCCAACCATGTTACGAGCTAGGAAGCCGGTTACGGCAGCTCATTACTACAGAATTTGGCGTGCCTAGCTTAGATAGAGGTCTGAGTTTATCCACACTAAAAGTGCGGATATCGGCGTTGTCCATTTATTTTCATAGTAGATTGGCCCTATTGCCGTCGGTTCACACCTTTTATGCAGGGTGTCCTCAGAGTTCAGCCTCCATTCACTCTACCTACTGCGCCATAAGACTTGAATCTGGTTTTTAGATTTCTTCGTCTTTTTATTATGAACCCTTACAACAAGTGGATATTAAATTTCTCACTTGGGAAAATAATGTTTCTTTTAGCCTTAGCGTCAGCAAGGCGTGTTTCAGATTGGGTGCTTTGTCGTGCAAACCACCGTATTTAGTGTTTCATGATGACAGAGTGGAATTCCGAGCGAATTCTGCTTTTCTACCAAAGGTAGTGTCATCTTTTCACATCAATCAACCAATAGTAGTTCCTATGTTAACAGGAGACTCTGGTAGGTTGGATGTGGTACGCGCATTACGCATTTATGTATCCCGAACGTCGACCGTTCGTAAGACGGATACGTTGTTTGCTCTCTATGATGCTGCCAAGATGGGTTGGCCAGCTTCTAGGCAGACCTTATCCAGTTGGATTAAAGTGACCATACGTCAGGCTTACCTTCATGCTAGGTTACAGCCGCCTACATCGATAACAGCTCATTCCACACGTGCTGTGGGAACATCATGGTCAGCGAGTCGTGGAGCTTCTACGACACAGCTTTGCCGGGCGGCTACATGGTCTTCGGTGCACACGTTTGTGCGCCTCTACAAGTTTGATACGTTTGCGGCATCAGCATCTAGCTTTGGCCGCCTAGTGTTACAGGTGCCAAACAGCTCTCCCGCCCACGGGGTGGAAACTTTGGTACGTCCCAAGAGTACTCCAGTGACCCCTAGTGGATGAAAAAGAAAGTAGGATTTTGGTACTTACCAGGTAAATCCTTTTCTTTGAATCCATAGGGGGCACTGGACGCCCACCCAGAGCAGTTTACCTGGTTTGGGGTAGGTTCAATAGATCTTATGGTAACACACTTTCACCGACTGGTTCAGATTAACAAGTTATGGTGTCAACTGGTTAGTTGTCAGTAATGTTGGGTCAACTTTATTGTTGTCCGTTATGTTATATGTAATGCTCCATTGTCAACCTCTCTATCGCTCCTGTTCGGCTCAGTAAAAAACACTGAGGTACTCAGGGATATGGAGGGGAGGTATAGTTCCAAAATTTATTTATTCAGTGCCTACTTCCTGTGGAAGCCGTCCATATCCCAAGAGTACTCCAGTGCCCCCTATGGATTCAAAGAAAAGGATTTACCTGGTAAGTACCAAAATCCTACTTTGTGTGTTAAGGTTCTGTTTGCATTTTTCCACGTTATATTGTTACCTCAAAGATGTGTGGCAGTGGGATCCAAATATTGGGGTTACACTGATACCTACCAAAGCCAAACGTTAGGGGATTTTTACAGAGTGTTATGTTTGCACTTTACTTTTTTATATTGTTACCTCAGAAAATGTGCGGCAGTGGGATCCAAATATTGGGGTTACCCTGATACCTGTCAAACATTAGGGTAGGTGTCTTCAACATGTGGCCCTCTAGCTGTTATGGAAATACATAGCAAGGCATGCTGGGACATGTAGTTCCACAACAGCTGGACGGCCACATGTTGAAGACCCCTTGCGTTATGGGGATTTTTACAGAGTGTTCTGTTTGCACTTCAATATTTTATATTGTTACATCAGAAAATTTGTGCCAACTGTTTAAAAGAAAACATATAATAACTTATAACTTTTGAATCATTTTTATAACTGAAAAACAAAATAAACACAAAACTGTTTGCACACAAAAACATGTCTGTCTTCTTTATCTACTGCAACATTTAGGGAAGATTAGCTGCAATGGTGGCCCTTATGCATTTGCTGGCTGTGTCATGATCCCCCACCAAGCCTGATGCATCATGTACAGCAGGGCCGGATTAACAATGGGGCGGATAGAGCTGCAGCTCCAAGCCCCCATTGAAAATAGGCCCAGAGAGTTCCCTGCAGTGCGGCCAGTGCTGACAGGAAAAAATATATTTCCTGTCATCACACACAGCAGCGCACTCACCTCCGGCTGGCCATTCACCCCACCACGGCACTAAACCTGACTTTCCTTGCAGTATCGATGTGAGGCTCCGCCCCCAGGTCCGCCCGAAGCTCCGCCCCCATTCGACCCGAGGCTCCGCCCCCTACCAATCCAAAATGCATGCTTATACTTACCCTCCCCGCTGCAGCTTCCCAACAGGAAAAAGCTTCATGAAAGAGGGTGATGGTCTGGGGAGGGGCTGCTGTCTTTTGGGAGAGCTGTCTTTTAGGTGACTTGCAAGCCACACCAGGCCCTGATGTCTCCTCCTCTGTAAGTGGTGTCAATATCAGTAAGTTTTGTGTGTTGTGTGTGTGCATGTGTATGTGTCAGTAAGTGGTGTCTGTGTCAGTAAGTGTTGCGTGTGTGTGTCAGGAAGTGGTATGTGTCAGTAAGTTTTGTGGTGTGTGTGTCAGTAAGTAGTGTCTGTCAGTTACTGGTGTCTGTCAGTAAGTTTTGTGTTGTGTGTCAGTAAGTAGTATGTTGTGTGTGTCAGTAAGTAGTGTATGTCAGTAAGTGGTGTCTGTATCAGTAAGTTTTGTGTTGTGCCGTGTATATCAGTATGTAGTATCTGTCAGTTAGTGGTGTCTGTATCAGTATGTTTTGTGTGGTATGTGTGTCAGTAAGTTTTGCATTGTGTGTGAGTAAGTAGTGTCTGTCTGTAAGTTGTGTCAGTAAGTATTGTGTTGTATCTGTGTGTGTCGGTAAGTAGTGCCTATGTTGTGCGTGTGTGCCAGTAAGTAATGTCTATCAGTAAGTGGTGACTGCATCAGTAAGTTTGTGTTGTGTGTGTCAGTTAGTAGTGTCTGTCAGTAAGTGGTGTGGTAAAGAATGAGCGTTTATGTTTTAATGTGGCACCTGTGAAAAAAAGTTAGTTATTAAAAACAAGTGTTTACAGCCCTTTATATGAGCCCTTTGGCGGTGTAGTACACAGACTTGTCCGGAATTTAGACCTAACTGTCCCTACCTTACTGATGGCCACGGGATTACTCAGCCTGGTGTAGAAGCAGCTGTCCGTGGCTTGCTGGTATAATCGTGTCTCTCACTACTGCTGCGTCCAGCAGGGGGAAGTCGTGGTGGATAAGCGGTAACGCAAAGGATCTATACAAACTAACGTCCAGCGTATCCAGCGATTGCCGAGTGACGTCATCTGCTCAACTTCCCTGCAACACGTCTCCCCCGCTGGACGCAGCGGTAGTGAAACGCGATTATACCAGCAAGCCACGGCCAGCCGCTTCTACACCAGGCTGAGGAATCCTGTGGCCATCAGTAAGGTAGGGACAGTTAGGTCTAAGTTCCGGACAAGTCTGTGTACTACACCGCCAAAGGGCTTATACTGTATAAATGGCTGTAAACATTTGTTACTAATAACTAACTTTTTTCACAGGTGCCACATTAAAACATAAGCGCTCATTCTTTTCCACACATTTATTATTATAATTTGAGCTGCTATATATCATTAGCGCAGAAAACATTTATATATAAATTGTCAGTAAGTAATGTCTGAGGCATTTAGTTTATCTGTGTTAGTAAGCGGTATCTGTATCAGTAAGTTGTATCTGTGTCAGTAAGGGTTGTGTGTTAGTAAGTATGTATGTACCAATAAGTGTTATCTGTTAGTAAGTAGTGTCTGTGTCAGTAAGGAGTGTCTCAGTAAGTGGTCTGTGTCAGTAAGTAGTATCTATGTCAGTAAGGCGTGTCTGCCAGTAAGTTTGTATGTTCCAATAAGTGGCATCTGTGTCAGTAAGTGGCGTCTTTGTCAGTAATGGTTATCTGTGTTAGTAAGTGGTATCAGTCAGTAAATGTGTTTGTATCAGTAAGAAGTGTCTGTGTATGTAAGTGTGTGTGTCAGTAAGTTTATATCAGTGTGTTTGTGTCAGTAAGTGTGTCTGTCAGTAAGGGGTGTCTATGTCAGTAAGAGGTCTCTGTGTCCGTAAGTGCTATCTGTGTCCATTAGAGATGTCTGTATAGGTAAGTGGTATCTGTCAGTAAGGGGTGTCCGTGTCCAGGGCTGCGTCAGGGGTTGGGGGGAACTGCTGGACAGGAGTACCTGTCCTGTATAGAAAGTGGGGCTCCCTCTGGCTCTTACAGTAAGGGGCTGACACTGTACTTAAGCTCTGGCCCGGCCGCGCAGAGCTTATCTTCCAGCTTAGATATGTCCCGGTAACCAACCAACCTGGCAGCCCACCATTTGTGGGCCAGGAGAGTGCTCGGCAGCCAGCATGTTTTCACTGGTGAGAACCTTTATATTAATGTTGCTGCCGAGAGGGGTATGTGTGTGTGTGAGGGGGGTGAAACAGAAGGAAATGTGAGTGTGAGTGTCGTGGTCACTGAGAGACAGAGGGGAATGGGTTTTTTTGGGGGGGTCACTGAGAGACAGAGGAATGTGGGGAGGGGATCCGGTCTTTAGGTCGACAGTAAGTAGGTCGACAATGTTTTGGTTGACCACTATTGGTCGACAGGGTTTCTATGTCGACTGGGTCTTTAGGTCGACATGTTCTAGGTCGACAGGTCAAAAGGTCCACATGAGGTTTTTTTTTAAAAAAAATTGTTTTGAACTTTTTCATACTTTATGATCCATGTGGACTACAATTGGGAATAGTAACCTATAGTAACCTAGCCCGAAGCATGCGAGGAGAACTAATTGGGGTTCCCGGTCACTGTACTGAGAAAACGACACAAAACCCCCCATCAAAAAATCATGTCGACCTTTTGACCTGTCGACCTAAAGACCCTGTCGACCTAGCATCCCTGTCGACCAAGAGTGGTCGACCTACTTACTGTCGACCTTACATACCGCACCCGTGGTGAGGTGGGTCACAGAGACAGTAAAATGTGTGTGTGTCACTGACACAGATAGGAATGTAGGGGCAGTATTTGAGAGACAGAAGGTAATGTGGTGAGGGGGTTCACTGAGAGACAGGTCAATGTGGCCATGTCACTGAGGCAGAGGGTAATGTGTGGAGGGGGTGTAACTGAGAGACAGAGGGAAATATGGCTATGGGGGTAGCATATGCATGTGTGAGGCTATGTGGGTCGAGTGAGGGGGGGGGTTACCTATTTTTTTCAGTCCCAGGCCCCACAATTTCTGATGGCAGCCCAGTCCCTGCCAGTAGGAGTGTTTGTGTCACTAAGTTGTATCTATTATTAAGTATGTATGTGCCAATAAGTGGTGTCTGTGTCCGTAAGTGCCATATGTCAGTAAATGGTGTCTGTGTCAATAAATGTGTTAGTAAGGTATGTCAGTAAGTGTTTCTGTGTCAGTAAGTGGAATATGTCAGTAAGGGGTGCCTGTGTTCATAAGTGATATCTGTCAGTAAGAGGTGTCTGTGTCAGTAAGTGGTATGTATCAGTAAGTCTGTGTCAGTAGGTGGTGTGTATGTTCATAAGTGTGTCAGTTAGGTGTTTCAGTAAGTGTGTAAGTGAGTCTATATTTGTATTTGTGTCAGTAAGGGATGTCTGTTGGTAAGCAGTGTCTGTCTGCAAGTGTGCCTGTGTCAGTAAGAGATGTCTGTCGGTAAGTGGTGTCTCTGTCAATAGGTTTCTGTATCAGTAATTGTGTCCCATGAGCCCTCAGTTCACTGTTTGCTCTGTTTTGCCCCTATCTCTACTCACCTTTCCCTATCTCCTCTGTATTGCCCCCCTCTTTTCCAATCTTTCCACACCTGCTCTGTTTTGCCCCATCGTTTCTCCCCTTTCCACCTTCTTTGCATGTTGATACAGCTCTCTGTATCATATGGCAGTCACTGCGATGCTCCCTGTATTAAATGCTGGTCACAGAGATGCTCTCTGTATATATGGTGGTCACTGATGCTCTGTATTATATGGAGGTTACAAACTTTTTCTTGTTATAGCGCCACTATTAAGTGGTTGAAGGTAGGCATTAGCTTTGACCTCCATCGAGATAGCCACACCCATGGCACAGGCCACACCCCTATTTAGACCACACCCACACCACACTGGTCACACACCCACATCACTAATCACACCACCGCAGCGCTTGTCACACCTCCTGCCGAGGCACATAATAGGCCCCTCCTAAATTTCAGCTCCATGCCCATGTGGACCTTAATCTGGCACTGATGTACAGTGACCCCCACCCCATGATCATGCACATTCCACTCGGGGAGAAAATTTTCCTTTTGTATCTCACACATATATTGGAGAATACAGCAGGCTGCTACTATATCTTGCATGATTTTCAAGTCCACATCATTCCTCTTCATGAGGCAGCACCAGTGTCCTTTTAAACGCCCAAACGCATTCTCTACTGCCATATGGGCCGAACTTAGGGCATGGGTGTATGATGTCTGTTCGGGAGATAACTGAACATGCTGGGTATAGCCCTTCATCAGCCAGCGCTGTAACTGGTATGCTGCATTACCAATGAGGTGGACTGGGATGTCCACACCATCTACGATCACCGATCTCTGTTAATAAAATATTAATATTATTCCAGGGGTAAAACATGAATATTGGTTTAAGGACGAACATTAGTTTAAGGAGTAAATAAGCTTATCTCTCAAGGGAAAAGCCATCCACCGAGCTTGTCCTCCGCAATACTGTAAAGATCGGAGTTGGCGAGAACCCTTGCATCATGTGACCGTCCGGGCCACCCTATGAAGACTAGAGATGAGCGCCGGAAATTTTTCGGGTTTTGTGTTTTGGTTTTGGGTTCGGTTCCGCGGCCGTGTTTTGGGTTCGACCGCGTTTTGGCAAAACCTCACCGAATTTTTTTTGTCGGATTCGGGTGTGTTTTGGATTCGGGTGTTTTTTTCAAAAAACCCTAAAAAACAGCTTAAATCATAGAATTTGGGGGTAATTTTGATCCCAAAGTATTATTAACCTCAAAAAACATAATTTACACTCATTTTCAGCCTATTCTGAACACATCACACCTCACAATATTATTTTTAGTCCTAAAATTTGCACCGAGGTCGCTGTGTGAGTAAGATAAGCGACCCTAGTGGCCGACACAAACACCGGGCCCATCTAGGAGTGGCACTGCAGTGTCACGCAGGATGTCCCTTCCAAAAAACCCTCCCCAAACAGCACATGACGCAAAGAAAAAAAGAGGCGCAATGAGGTAGCTGTGTGAGTAAGATTAGCGACCCTAGTGGCCGACACAAACACCGGGCCCATCTAGGAGTGGCACTGCAGTGTCACGCAGGATGTCCCTTCCAAAAAACCCTCCCCAAACAGCACATGACGCAAAGAAAAAAAGAGGCTTTTTACTGATATTTGGTGTTTTGGATTTGACATGCTCTGTACTATGACATTGGGCATCGGCCTTGGCAGACAACGTTGCTGGCATTTCATCGTCTCGGCCATGACTAGTGGCAGCAGCTTCAGCACGAGGTGGAAGTGGATCTTGATCTTTCCCTAATTTTGGAACCTCAACTTTTTTGTTCTCCATATTTTATAGGCAGAACTAAAAGGCACCTCAGGTAAACAATGGAGATGGATGGATTGGATACTAGTATACAATTATGGACGGACTGCCACGGTTAGGTGGTATAAAAAAAACACGGTTAGGTGGTATATATTATAATAATAATACAATTATGGATGGACGGACTGCCTGCCGACTGCCGACACAGAGGTAGCCACAGCCGTGAACTACCGCACTGTACACTGGTTGATAAAGAGATAGTAGTATACTCGTAACAACTAGTATGACACTATGACGACGGTATAAAGAATGAAAAAAAAACCACGGTTAGGTGGTATATATTATAATAATAATACAATTATGGATGGACGGACTGCCTGCCGACTGCCGACACAGAGGTAGCCACAGCCGTGAACTACCGCACTGTACACTGGTTGATAAAGAGATAGTAGTATACTCGTAACAACTAGTATGACACTATGACGACGGTATAAAGAATGCAAAAAAAACCACAGTTAGGTGGTATATATTATAATAATAATACAATTATGGATGGACGGACTGCCTGCCGACTGCCGACACAGAGGTAGCCACAGCCGTGAACTACCGCACTGTACACTGGTTGATAAAGAGATAGTAGTATACTCGTAACAATTAGGATGACACTATGACGGTATAAAGAATGAAAAAAAAACCACGGTTAGGTGGTAGGTATATAATAATAAATAATACAATTCTGGTCGGACGGACTGCCTGCCGTGTGCCGACACAGAGGTAGCCACAGCCGTGAACTACCGCACTGTACACTGGTTGATAAAGAGATAGTAGTATACTCGTAACAATTAGGATGACACTATGACGGTATAAAGAATGAAAAAAAAACCACGGTTAGGTGGTAGGTATATAATAATAAATAATACAATTCTGGTCGGACGGACTGCCTGCCGTGTGCCGACACAGAGGTAGCCACAGCCGTGAACTACCGCACTGTACACTGGTTGATAAAGAGATAGTAGTATACTCGTAACAATTAGGATGACACTATGACGGTATAAAGAATGAAAAAAAAACCACGGTTAGGTGGTAGGTATATAATAATAAATAATACAATTCTGGTCGGACGGACTGCCTGCCGTGTGCCGACACAGAGGTAGCCACAGCCGTGAACTACCGCACTGTACACTGGTTGATAAAGAGATAGTAGTATACTCGTAACAATTAGGATGACACTATGACGGTATAAAGAATGAAAAAAAAACCACGGTTAGGTGGTAGGTATATAATAATAAATAATACAATTCTGGTCGGACGGACTGCCTGCCGTGTGCCGACACAGAGGTAGCCACAGCCGTGAACTACCGCACTGTACACTGGTTGATAAAGAGATAGTAGTATACTCGTAACAATTAGGATGACACTATGACGGTATAAAGAATGAAAAAAAAACCACGGTTAGGTGGTAGGTATATAATAATAAATAATACAATTCTGGTCGGACGGACTGCCTGCCGTGTGCCGACACAGAGGTAGCCACAGCCGTGAACTACCGCACTGTACACTGGTTGATAAAGAGATAGTAGTATACTCGTAACAATTAGGATGACACTATGACGGTATAAAGAATGAAAAAAAAACCACGGTTAGGTGGTAGGTATATAATAATAAATAATACAATTCTGGTCGGACGGACTGCCTGCCGTGTGCCGACACAGAGGTAGCCACAGCCGTGAACTACCGCACTGTACTGTGTCTGCTGCTAATATAGACTGGTTGATATTTAAAGAGATATTAGTAGTATACAACAATACTATACTGGTGGTCAGGCACTGGTCACCACTCCTGCAGCAAAAGTGTGCACTGTTAATTAATATAATTGTACTCCTGGCTCCTGCTAACAACCTGCAGTGCTCCCCAGTCTCCCCCACAATTAATTATAAGCTTTTAATTTATACATTGATGACTGTGCAGCACACTGGGCTGAGCTGAGTGCACACAGACTGAGTCACACTGTGTGACTGACTGTGCTGTGTATCGTTTTTTTTTTCAGGCAGAGAACGGATATAGCAGAGAGAAGTGAACGGATATATTATATTAAATAAAAGTTAACTAGCAACTGCACTGGTCACTGACTGTGGTAAACTAACTCTGTCTGCGACTCTGCACAATCTCTCTCTATCTAATCTATCTATCTCTATTCTAATGGAGAGGACGCCAGACACGTCCTCTCCCTATCAATCTCAATGCACGAGTGAAAATGGCGGCGACGCGCGGCTCCTTATATAGAATCCGAGTCTCGCGATAGAATCCGAGCCTCGCGAGAATCCGACAGCGTCATGATGACGTTCGGGCGCGCTCGGGTTAACCGAGCAAGGCGGGAAGATCCGAGTCGCTCGGACCCGTGAAAAAAAACATGAAGTTCTGGCGGGTTCGGATTCAAAGAAACCGAACCCGCTCATCTCTAATGAAGACATCTGCAAAACTAAAAATAAAGGTTTATTATAATTTATGCATCATCAAAAAAAAAAAGCCCAAGCCTATTTCAAACACATTAGTAAAACAGTGCTTGCCAGTATTTGTGGTCCACTACAGCTTGCAGAACAATGGAATGCCAACCCTTGCGTTTATAGTAGTCTGCTGGGTTGTCACGGGGGGCTATGATGGGGATGTGGGTCCCATCTATGGCACCAGCACACTGTGGGTAGCCACGCTTCTTATATCCTTCCTTGTGGCAAGGAAATAAAGCGATGATACATGGTATCCAGCAATGCCCGTGTTACCTGGTAGACAATCTTGCAGACCATGCCAATTCCTACTCCAAATAAACAGGAAATTGTGCGATACTCTCCAGGGGTAGCATACCACCAGAGAGCAATCGCTAATCTCCTGGTCGGCTCACTGGGCTTCCGGAACCTGGTGGTCTGCTTGGTTATTGCGGGGGACAGTAGTTCCAAAACATAGTCAAATGTAGCATGAGACATCCTGAAATGTTCCATGCACTGCTCCTCCTGATATCCTGATATGCTAGAATGGTCTGCATGAATGCTTCTCCATGTCTGCGATCTCTCACCCACATTCTTCGACTTAACGTAGAGCTCATTGTTATGAGAGAAGTAACTGTGGATGATATCAGCGCTCTCCTCCTTTTCAAATAGTTGCGTCGATAACTAGCCCTCTCAGCAAAGAATTGAGCCCTCCTTCTCCAGCTCAGCAGTAGGTAGCACAAGGTCAGACGTTGCATCAAGCTGTCTGTAGCAGAAATAAGCAGCAGAAAACTGCAGTCTGCGACTCCATGCTAGACACAGCTACTGCATCTGTCTCCATTGCTGCAATGCTTGCTGTGAGCAGGCCCCACCCCTCCCTTTTGTTTCTTTTCGTGACATCATCTTGATGAGACAGTAAAAAGTAAATTTTTAATGACATCAATAGGCTTTTACACAGCTTACCTGGGTTAAGTGAAAACAGATCCGAAAAGGGAATAACCCGCGTCGAAGTGCAGTGGAAACGGCGGGCCAATACGGATTGTACCCGGGTTAAACATCCCAGATCGGACCCGGTACTCAGGTTGAAAAGGGGTATCACTTGTGATCACTACATGTAACCCTCTCTTATGCAGGAAGTCAACTTGCTTTTATATGTTTGTGATAACCCACTCTTGGGGTACCCCCTTCTAGTTTAAACCAGCTGCAGCCAGACACTGTAAAGGTTAAAACCATTTTCATCTGGTTGCTAGGCAGCCATGGCACCTGGGAGAAAATATGTGCAGCACTAGGACCCCGGGCTTTCCAACAGGATCCCTGGTAGAGCGTGAAGCAGGGAGGGCTCTGATTGCCCGTGGTTGAGTGTGGGGAGAGGCAGGAAAGAGAGCTACAGAGAGAGGAGAGTGAGCCCTGTTAGAAAGAAGTCTGATTGATGGTGGCAAAATGCAGTAAACCAGCAGTAAGGAGAAGTGACCGGCAGGAGCCGGCAACAGCAGCAGACAGTACAGGTACTCTACCTCACCCCAGACAGCCCCCAAACTATGGGCATCCAGGCCAACAGTCAGGGCCGGTTCTGGGGCTCTGTGCGCCCCGGGCGGCAATAGGGGCGTGGCTTTGTACAGGGGACGTGGTCATTTACGCCCCCTGTACAGACTGAAATTATGTGGTGCGCGATGACGTCATCGCGCACCGCACAGCAAAGGTCCTCTCCACGAAGGGAAACTAGACGCGTAGCGTCTAGTTCCCTTCGTGGAGAGGACCTTTGCTGTGCGGTGCGCGATGATGTCATCGTGCACCGCACAGTAAAGGACCTGTCCACGAAGGGAAACTAGACGCGTACGCGTCTAGTTTCCCTTCACAGCGGGGGGCAGCGGGCAGCGGGGGGCACAGCAGCAGCGGATCTTGCCCTGGTGCGGCGCCCTCCGGATGGCGCCCTGCGCCCTCTGGGAGGCGGCGCCCCGGGCAAAAGTCCAGCTTGCCCGTGGCAAGATCCGCTACTGTCAACAGTAACCACCCTGCCAACTTTCCCAGTCACAGCCCTTCTTGGGACAGATCACAGCAGGACTCTATTTACACAGAGAGGGACATGTGTGATTTATTTGGGCATGCTAGCCACTTTACCAGAAAGCCTTAAGGGATAAGGTTGTGTGAACCCCCTACTTCCCTTTACCACTTTAATTGCAAGGAAAACACGGACAGTGCCATTTATCCCTTGCCTGCTTGCACTGCAGCACTACTTGTGCCAGGATTGTGTTATTTGCTCTGTGTCCTACTGTATGCTGACATCAGTTTTATTAACTGCACTCATCCATATGTTACACAGCGCCCCCTATTGGAAGCATACACTGTGCTAGAAGTACCTGCTCTACAGCATCCTCTATTGGAAGTTCCTTGCTATAACACAGTGCAACTACATGCTCCACAGCATCCTCTATTGGAAGTTCCTTGCTATAACACAGTGCAACTACATGCTCCACAGCATCCTCTATTGGAAGTTCCTTGCTATAACACAGTGCAACTACATGCTCCACAGCATCCTCTATTGGAAGTTCCTTGCTATAACACAGTGCAACTACATGCTCCACAGCATCCTCTATTGGAAACTTATGATACAGCTAGAAAGTAACATAGTAACATAGTATCTGAGGTTGAAAAAAGACAATTGTCCATCGAGTTCAACCTATTTGTGGTCTCCTATGCATGATGATTTGACTAAAATTTCTGACTGATGCTGCTGTCAGCCGTTACATTTTATCCCTATTTATAGTAACTATAATGCATGACTATGCACCATACCCCTGGATATCCTTATCCATTAGGAATTTATCTAACCCATTCTTAAAGGTGCTGACAGATTCCGCCATTACAACTCCCTCGGGCAGGGAATTCCAAACATGTATTGTCCTTACCGTGAAAAAGCCTTTACGCCGTATTGTGCGGAATCTCCTCTCCTCTAACCTGAGCGAGTGTCCTCGAGTCCTCTGTGTTGATCTAACCAAAAACAGGTCCCGCGCAAGCTCTGTGTATTGTCCCCTTATATATTTGTAGATGTTGATCATATCCCCTCTTAGTCTCCGCTTTTCCAATGTAAACATGCCTAGTCTTTCAAGCCTTTCCTTGTATTCCATCGTCTCCATGCCCTTAATTAGTTTGGTCGCCCTCCTCTGTACCTTTTCAAGCTCCAGGATATCCTTTTTGTAGTACGGTGCCCAGAATTGTACACAGTATTCAAGGTGTGGCCTCACTAGTGATTTATATAACGGGAGTATAATACTCTCGTCCCTAGCATCAATACCCCGTTTTATGCATGCTAATATCTTATTAGCCTTCTTTGCTGCAGTCCTACTTTGGGTACTACTGCTTAGCTTGCTATCTATGAGGACACCTAAGTCCTTTTCCAGTACAGAATCCCCTAATTTTACCCCATTTAGTAGGTAGGTGTAATTTATGTTCTTGTTACCACAGTGCATTACCTTACACTTGTCTGTGTTGAAGCGCATTCTCCATTTGGCTGCCCATGCTTCTAATTTAACTAAGTCGTTCTGAAGAGACTCGGCATCCTCCTCTGTATTTATAGCCTTACACAATTTGGTATCATCTGCAAAAATTGACACCATGCTCTCTAGACCTTCTGTTAGGTCGTTAATGAAAATATTGAACAATAGCGGTCCTAATACTGAGCCTTGCGGCACACCACTTAGCACTTCAGTCCAAGTTGAAAAAGATCCATTAACCACAACGCGCTGCTTCCTATTATCTAACCAGTTTTTGACCCAAGTGCATATTGTGCTTTCTAGCCCTGATTCTTGTAGCTTGTAGATAAGTCTCATGTGTGGTACAGTATCGAACGCTTTGGCAAAGTCTAAAAAGATTACATCCACGTCTTTACCCTGATCTAGGTTTGCGCTTACTGTTTCATAAAAGCCAAGTAAGTTGGTTTGACAGGATCTGTCCTTCATAAACCCATGTTGATTTCTTTTAATGACCTTATTGGTTTCAAGGAACTTCTGAATACTATCTCTTAGAATACCTTCCAATACTTTCCCCACTATAGATGTAAGACTAACTGGTCTATAATTACCAGGTTCAGCTTTACTTCCCTTTTTGAATATAGGCACTACTTCCGCTATACGCCAGTCTTTGGGAACCATACCTGTATTTGCTTTACAGCACCCGTTGGATTACAAATACTATGCACAGTTCAGATACAATTTACAGCGCCCCCTGTAGAACAAGAGTATACAGAACAGTTTATTACCAGTACAGACGGAACTTAAGCAACATAGCGCCACTCAGTGAGCGGTGTAGGTAAGTTATCCGTTAAGTGACAAGATATTGCTTGCCTGCAATTATTCGGTTATGATAATCAATGCCTGATATTATACGTGTCACATGCAAATGTCTGATAGTGTGATTTATGCGTTTTGATGCATTTGCGACAGTGATTAATGCTGTGCTGTTATTTGAGCTATGCACTGGACTTTAACCAAAGTTTAGTTTACATCGGTGACCAGTCATTTCGTGGTTAATAAATCATTTTCACGGTCACTTTATGTTCCCTTTTATGTGTGGGGTGCGTCACTTGGGGTGTTCAGCCTTCTGCCACAGGCTCCTGTGGAAGGAGCCGTGAGAGGTCCTGAACCAGCAAGTGTCCTCTGGGAAAAACAGGTACAACTCTACACCCTCCCAGGGGTGCTATTACATGTTACTCACTATTCTAACAATATGGCCAAAGAACATTATAAAGTGGCAAATAATTTGCCATATAACTTTTAAAAAATCTTGACAGTACTTATTTCTTTATAATAACTGTGCAATGCTGATGCTAGTTTTATCTCTGCATTCACCTAGAATGTATTACAGGTGGGGAGATATGACTTGTGGACAGTCATGTGGTTGCTATCCCTAACACCCAGTGCTGCAAGTATGGCGGTACGGCGTACCGGTAAGAAATTCCCAGCCGGTACGCCGGTACCACTGGGCCGGCCACCATACTGCATCCCGATGGCTTCGTTCTGTGTGAGGGGAGGAGAGCGCAGCACAGCTTCTCTCCTGCCCCTCAATTCTCTTTGATGCCCAGTCTCACTCTCCAGCGGCGGGGTCAATCTGAATAAGGCTCCGGTTTGCTAGCCAATCAGAGCTCACGGATCGGCAGCCGCAGCTCCTGATTGGCTGCCGGTCCGCGAGCTCTGATTGGCTAACGAATCGGCGCCTCATTTCAGATTGACCCCGCCGCCGCCGCTGGAGAGTGAGACCAGGCATCAAAGAGAATTGAGGGGCAGGAGAGGCGCTGCGCTCTCCTCCCCTCACACAGAAGAAACAGCCAGCGGTAAGGGGTTGGGGGGGATAATGAGCGCACAGTGAGGCATTGTATATCTGGCACTGTGGGGCATTGTATATCTGGCACTGTGGGGGCAATGTATATCTGGCACAGTGGGGCATTGTATATCTGGCACAGTGGGGGCACTGTATATCTGGCACTGTGGGGCAATGTATATCTGGCACTGTGGGGGCATTGTATATCTGGCACAGTGGGGGGGCACCTGTTTATATGGCACTGTGGGGGCATTTGTGTATCTGGCACTGTGGGGGCATTTGTGCATCTGGCACTGTGGGGGCATTTGTGCATCTGGCACAGTGGGGGCAATGTATTTCTGGCACTGTGGGGACAAAGTGCATCTGGCACTATTGGGGTCATATGTGTATATGACTCCCCATATGTGTATCACACCCCCATTTTAATTGGCCACGCCCCATGTGGCATTTGACCATGCCCATTTTTTTGGAGTGTGCACAGAGTACCTATAAGACATTTTTTCTACTTGCACCGCTGCTAACACCCCCCCCCCCCCCACACACACACACACACACACACACACACACACACACCGCCTAACCCTCCCAGTGATGCCTAACTACTGGCATACATTTCTCTAGCATCCATAAGGGATATTGGGGGAATCTAGTACAATGGGGTATAGATGGGGTCCAAAGGAGCCAGTGCACTTTAAATTTCTTTAACTGGGTGTGCTGGCTCCTCCTCTCTATGCCCCTCCCACAGGCAGTTTAGAAAAAAGTGCCCTCGGGAGAGGATGCACATCTCTGCAGCTCCAGCGAGTTTTCTTCTATTTCTTTTAATCTTTTATTATTTTCGGTATGCTGTTTGGGCAACAGCATACCTGCACCATGGGAGTTAGGGGGGGTCACCGGCCTTACGAGGTGCAGAGCCACCGTCCTGAGGGGTTGTTGTTCAGCAGGACACTGCGTCTTGGCTGTCACAGCCGCAGCACGCCGCACACCCCTAACACTGCCTGAAGGTGACATCAGTGGTGAGTACAAACCGGGGGCCCCGATAGGGGGGTCCCCTGGTTCAAAGTGCGGCTGACCACCGCTAAGATCCCCTGTGTAGAACTGGCACAAAAGGGCTTGACTATCACTTGTGTGATGCTTTAAGCTTAGAAGGAGACTTTTGCCAGTATAATATATGTATGTAGCTCCAGCGCCAATGGAGGGGGTGGAACTACCTCAGAGCGGGCCCTTTGGCATTTTGGCACCTTCCTCTGCTTACTGCAGCACAGACAGCAAACACGGCACTTCCTGATCCTCAGACACGCTGGATATCTGGTACAGGGTGTAACAAAGGGGGAAAGACGCTTGTGTACACTATCCTGATCCTATTTAGGACAATAATTGCTAGTGTTTACTGTATTATAGGGAGCTGACAGCCTCACTGGGGCTGTGCAGCTCAGGGTGTGCTGGTGTCCTCTCTCTCTCTCTCTGTCTCACATACAGTAGGGCAGGCTTGCTTTATAACTGTATGTGTGTATGTTGTTGTGCTTACTGTGAAATATGGGTAAACACAAGCTGTGTATGTCACACTAGATTTTCTCCCTTATCTAATGACTCTGTTTCCTGTGAACAATGCAGTCAATCATCACAAATCAGTGAAGGGGCTGGGAGAGAGGGTCCAGAGCCCCACTGGTTAGGGTCTCTTAAGACTATGATGTCTGATATGTCATCCCAGCTCAATGCTAATGTGCAGAAAACTCAGCCTAATGTGCAGAAAACTCAGCCTAAAAAACCTAAAAAGTTTTATAAATATATAAACAGTAAAAGGTTAAAGAAGGAGAACGTAGGCCCTTTAAAAGATGAATTGGTAGCTTTGATAAATTATGAGAATTTAAAAGCGGAAATATTGAACTATTTTTTTTCAACAGTATTTACCAAGGAGGATGAGTTGATGACATTAGTGCATAACGACATGGAGGGTAATGACTCTTGGCTTGAAGCTTGTTTAAGTGAGGATGTAGTCCTGGAGAGACTAGGTAACGTGAATATTAATAAATCACCAGGGCCAGACGGTATTCATCGAAGGGTTATTATGGAGCTTAGGTTACAGTTAGCAAAACCCCTATACTTGATTTTCCATAGTTCAATTAGATCAGGCATGGTACCAAGGGATTGGCGCATAGCGGAGGTAGTGCCTTTATTTAAAAAGGGAAATAAAAATGATCCTGGAAACTATAGACCAGTTAGTTTAACCTCTATAGAGGGTAAAATCTTGGAAGGCATTTGAGGGATAGTATAGGAGATCATTTACAGGCTACAAAGTTTATTAGTAAAAGTCAGCATGGATTTGTAAGGGACAGATCATGCCAAACCAACTTAATTAGCTTCTACGAGGAAGTGAGCAAGAATCTTGACCATGGAAGCAGTGGACGTGGTGTATTTAGATTTTGCAAAAGCCTTCGATACAGTGCCTCATAGGAGACTGACCAACAAATTACGGGAACTAGGCCTAGGATATACTATTTGTACATGGATAAGTAATTGGCTGGATAACAGAGTGCAATGAGTAGTGGTCAATGGGATGCTCTCCAGTTGGGCACCAGTAGTCAGCGGAATACCACAAGGGTCAGTTCTTGGCCCACTGCTCTTCACTATATTTATCAATGATCTAGGAATAGGTCTGGAAAGCACAGTATCAATCTTTGCAGATGATACTAAACTGTGTAAAGGCCCTCATTCCGAGTTGTTCGCTCGGTATTTTTCATCGCATCGCAGTGAAAATCCGCTTAGTACGCATGCGCAATGTTCGCACTGCGACTGCGCCAAGTAACTTTACTATGATGAAAGTATTTTTACTCACGGCTTTTTCTTCGCTCCGGCGATCGTAATGTGATTGACAGGAAATGGGTGTTACTGGGCGGAAACACGGCGTTTCAGGGGCGTGTGGCTGAAAACGCTACCGTTTCCGGAAAAAACGCAGGAGTGGCCGGTGAAACGGTGGGAGTGCCTGGGCGAACGCTGGGTGTGTTTGTGACGTCAACCAGGAACGACAAGCACTGAAATGATCGCACAGGCAGAGTAAGTCTGGAGCTACTCTGAAACTGCTAAGTAGTTAGTAATCGCAATATTGCGAATACATCGGTCGCAATTTTAAGAAGCTAAGATTCACTCCCAGTAGGCGGCGGCTTAGCGTGTGTAACTCTGCTAAATTCGCCTTGCGACCGATCAACTCGGAATGAGGGCCAAGGTAATTAATTCAGTAGGCGATGTGGAGTCTTTACAGAATGACTTAAACTGGAAACCTGGGCGTCTAAATGGGGAATGAGGTTTAATATAGACAAATGCAACGTTATGCATTTTTGAAAAAAACATACTTGCATCCTACATTCTAAATGGGGAAAATATAGGGGTAACCGTGGTGGAAAAAGATTTGGGGGTGCTTATAGATAATAGGCTTAAAAACAGTACACAAATGGACTCGGTTAGAGGACTTATTTCCACTATCTATAGATCACTGGTGCTCCCCTCACAATTAGATAAAGAACCTCATGAAAGGGCGTGGGAGTTAGATGTCAAAGTCAGAAAAATATCACGATGCACACTGCCATATTTGCACCTCATACAGGTCCGCGCTGCGCATGCGTGCGCTCTCCCGTGCGTGCGCATACTCGCTGTTGCGGGCACCCGCAGGCGCACGGTATGCGCATTTACGGTAGAGTTTCTGTGCGCCCAGCGTGCGACTCAATCGTTATATATTTCCCCATATAATGTATTTTGTAGATCATGGTCCCCTTGATAGATTCTGAAAGTTTAGTTAATATAGCATGTTCATGGACAGAGAGATCCCTCTTTGTTTGATACGAAGGGTCAGACATGGGTCATACAGTGGTGTTTAGTATCCATCGGAAGAGTATTTAATTAGCAATATTCCGGTGTTGGTTTGAAGCTGATTAATCGCTCGTGCGAATAGTTATGGACATAAGAAGTTTATGTACTTTTACTATTATTTGCACTTACTTATCCATGCGGCGGGAAACCTAGTTTCCCACCCACCTGAGCAGTTGGAAATTGTCTCAGCCCACCTGTATGAATCAACCTATGACCTTTTGTTATAATGCGAAGACGAATTCCTGTGTCCAATGAACAATGAGATTGTAGGGACCATTGAATTGTATTGTGTGTAGGGCATAAATAGACAAGCCGATCATATCCAGCTCACTCTCTTCAACGGTTCTCATCACTGATAATCGGGAGCTGGATATTCAGAAAGGCGCATGCGATCGTTCCTTTGTGCGTAAGTTTTCTCCGCAATCATATTGTCTTTATTGTTATTGTGAGCCATATCTCTCTCTCTCTCTCTCTCTTCCTCTTTCTCTCTCATTTTCCCTTAAACGTAATTGTATTGTATTGTATTTCCTGTGTAGTTATCTGGTTAGTTAGTCTATGTTATATTGTAGTGTATGACTTGTATTGTATTATTCTTTTCCAAGTATAACATTCATATAAGGCGTTAGACCAGGGGTGGGCAATTATTTCAGCTGGGGGGCCGCTTAACACTTCCAGTGAATAGTCGAGGGCCACACACCAAATATCTTGTAAAATCGGGTCTGTACTGTGCAGGCGCGTCGGTATGCAAAGTGCAGACGCGTCGGGCAGCGACGGGATGGTACGAACAAAGCGATCGCACAGTGATTGACAGGAAGAGGACATTTGTGGGTGGCAATTGGCCGTTTTAGAGGAGTGTCCGGAAAAATGAAGGAGGGACCAAGCGTTTGGAGGGAGGGTTTCTGACGTCAGCTCCGGTCCTGATCATCGCACTGGAAGAGTAAGTCCTGGGCTGTGCAGTTCTCTGCAGATGCGATCGCACCCCTGCACAGCGATTACCCCGTCCTCCTGTAGGCGGCGACTACCTGATCGCAGCAGTGCAAAAATTGCCTGCTAGCGATCAGGTCTGAATTAGGCCCATAGTTATGTATATAACTATAAAAACATAGTGTATATATATATATATATATATATATATATATATATATAAAACATACACCACAATATACATTACATACATAGTTTTTTAGGGTGTAGTACGGGGGACCGACTGTCTCCTGACCGCCGGCAGCATACCGACGCCGGGATCCCGGCGGGGAGGGGCGAGTGCAGCAAGCCCTTTGCGGGCTCGGTGACGACCTGTGGTCGCCACAGGTTCTATTCCCACTCTATTGGTGTCGTGGACACCCACGAGTGGAAATAGTCCCTGTTGGTCGGCATGCCGACCATCAGGATAGTGAGCCGTCGGGCTCACCGAGGAGGTCATGTGACTGTCGGTCAGCTGACCGCCGGTCACATGAAGACCACCCAGTTTTTTACAGGCAAATACAAAATGTCTAAAAAACACATATTAGAAATAAATAAATAAATAAATAAAAAATAGTGCTGAAAACAAACAGCATCCTGTGTAATGCTGGTATTCACAGCTCTGTCTCTCCCTCGGCACAGTTACTAGCTCCCCCCCCCCCCCCAGACCCATGTAGCAGTCTCTACTCCCCCCCCCCGACCCATATAGAAGTCCGTCCCCTCTTCACCCCCCTCCCCTAAACCCGTATAGCAGTCCCTAATCTCCCTCCCCCCCCCCCCCGAACCAATAAAGCAGTCTTTTAAATTTGGCCACAGATCCCTTTACCTTTTTTACACAGTGGCAGATCCGCTGCCGAGATGATCCGCTGCTCGCTGCCTGCTGCCAGATTCCCGCTGCCCGCACCGAGTCGCTGCAGATATGGATGCTGCCCACTCCCGCCATGGCCCCGTCCCCCGTGCCGCCCAGCGACTGACGTCACAGTGGAAATCCCGGTCAGCAGACCCTGTGACGTGACCGGGATTTCCTCTGCGGCGCCGCGTCTGGGAGTTATGTAGCGCAATGACAAGCGGCTCATCCAGTCGGGCCGCTTGTCATTGCACACTGGTGTGAGACAGCGGGGCCAGGCAGAATCGGTTCGCGGGCCGCATCCGGCCCGCGGGCCGCACGTTGCCCACCCCTACGTTAGACCCTAAGCCCAGTATTTGTGTATTTCTTATTGTGTTAAGTATTCTCAGAGCGTCGGTGACGCTCGAACAGCTTTTAAGTCAATAAGGTTACACTGTGTTGCATCTACACTCTATCACTACACTAAGGTTTTCCTGTATAATACATTGTTCATGGTTTAGATATAAAGGTTTAACATTGTGAGCGTTAGCGCCGCTGGTGATCTCCTCGTGGTCCCGAGCGTCCGCTACGCTATAGCGAAACATTACGTTAGTCGGCAGCCAATAGCCTGCCTGCCTGTGATCTCTTGGCCGTGAGCGAACGTGATGCTTGAGCGTCTCGATTACGGCTAAGCGATTGTTACGCAACGTGCGTACCCTTACGGTACTCCATACGTCAATAGCGTACAGTGTTCTTAGACCTCTTAAAGGGTTTTAAATAAGATAAATATTTAGTTTTATCAATTGGCGGCTCGTCCGTCCTTCACATATCTCTGTTAGGTAATTTCAGCAGACATTATCCATCAGCAAAGGGCGGGAGATCATATTCCTCGTAGTGCTGTCTGGATAAGCGTCTGCTTCGCTTAGTAAAGGGTGCTGAGGGAATCCGGAACCGGAGGTAAGAAAAACACGCTAGTGTCTTTTAAAACTGTTTATTTCTGTCTTGCGTACGCACACACGCATATCTGCATTTCTTTTTATTCGTGTATTTTCATATATCACTCTCCTGTTTGCCATTTTATAATTGATAAACGTGATAAGAGAGATTTGTCGCTATTTCATAGTTAAAGTGTAAAAGTAATACATTAAGGGATAAATTGCAAAGCTTGCACACAGCTCTACCTAAAGATACAAGGAGAGATTGGTGTGGTGCTCAGTAGATGATCGAGGATCATCTACATTGATAAACGTGTTAATTGTGTTACGGTGAATATCTGCTTTGCGTGCACGT
The DNA here is from genome assembly GCF_028390025.1 of Pseudophryne corroboree. Lineage (NCBI taxonomy): Eukaryota > Metazoa > Chordata > Amphibia > Anura > Myobatrachidae > Pseudophryne > Pseudophryne corroboree. The sequence goes on along the minus strand of NC_086445.1, from coordinate 678,259,066 downwards.
GTCTCTAACAAAAGACTGAGACTCGCGTACGCAACACAAAGGCCGACGCACGCAGCGTACATTACGCAACGGAGCGTCCGGGTACGCCCACGTAACTCAAATCACACGCTAGTGTTATTTTTAACAGGCGAAAAGGTGGCAACGCGATAAATAGCGCAAGTCTATTTTAGTGTCCGAAATCTAGACTAACAGATCCTTCTCCAAATTTACAACACATCTGGTCTAAAGGAAAGAAATTTCTGCGCAGAAATAGAAATAGAAACAAAAGTGTACATGTGGTGAGTGAGTGTTTGCAATTATACAATTTTTGAGGTTGAACCACAAGAAGTCGAGTTCTCGTGAGGTACATGCATGTAAGTGACGTACATGGTGGCTAGGGAGGCATCCCTTGTTAAACATAAATCTGAGCATTAGAGTATAGCAGACCAGGAGGTCATACTGTAGTACAGACCAGGAGGTCCAGAACAGACCAGGAGGTCCAGGTACAGCAGACAAGGAAGTCCGCTATAAATAGAGAAAAGAGCACAACCCAGGGGGTTGGTGCGGAACCCATATAGGCCATAAAGCTCATGCTGAAGGAATTCGCAGCCGTAATTTTCGATTCCGCTGGTCGCTCCGTACATAAGATTAGTTGCTTATGTGCAGAACGATTGTACCGCACGTAATTGTGTGCATTAGTTAGTCTGACCAGTGCCATTTGTGTACGAAACGGGTCATAAACGCTATTTGTACATTCTAACGTGATTTGTGTAATTTTTTTTATTTTAAGGGAGGTTTGCCAGTCACTTGGGAACTATCCAACAACCAATAGTTACTGGAAAGGGTCAATGCTCTGCGGAACACACTCACATGTTCCAGTAAATAAAGGTTCATAGGGGCCCTGGGTCGAGTACGCCAGCACTAGGACAGTGTGTAGGTCGTATTGGTCGGCGTGGGCGAGTGAGTGGGGTACTCGGTAAACCGCCACCGTCAGCCTATCGTGAACATTTTGGTTTTTGTAAGGGTTGGCTGAAGAAAGCAACACCTTCAAACTATGGGGGCCAATTGTTCAGGTAGGGGGCGATCAACCTCGGTTCGGGTTGATTCAGTAAACCGACCAATCGGGTCGGCAAGGTATGTAATGTGTGAAAAATACGGGTCACACACAGAAGTTTTATGTGATGAATGGGAGAGAATGACGGTACATGACGGGGAGAAATTCCCAAGAGTAGGCAGCTTTAGCCCAGAAGTGTTACAAAATCTAAGGAGTAGGATATGTCTCATTAAATCAACAAAGAGACGGATCAAACATTATGATTATTTGCAGTTATGGCAACAGGAGGGTGAAATACAGAGAGGATTGGCTCAGGCGGCGGGATCTAACCCTATCAGGAAACTGATAGCCACGGCACCACCGCCACCTTACATAACGGGAGAGAAATTGGTTGCGGAGAATGACGCACTAGTGTGTAACAAACAAACAAACACTTAGCAACTGTGTAAATGTTAATAAGTTAACCAATGCAAGTATTAACCCGTGCAAGTTGTACCCTGTTTTGAACTTTCCCCAGGAGTGTGATCAAGAGGACGAATCGGCAACAATATCGGCGCTCTCTCTAGCAGCCACCATATCAGAAACTACAGTAGGCACGGCCCAACCCTTAAGATTAGTAACAAAGGCCCCTAGCGGAGGGACAGGTGAGGTCGTATCTACGGGTAAGTACGGCACCATACACTATGCTGAAACCATTTCACCACAGGCTGTAGAATCTACACAGAATGATGTTGCTAGACTTAATCCTGTTAGGGTGATAGCTGTTCCAAATGGGAAAACAGACACCACAGGAGTCACTCCCATTAGGAACATTGCCATGTATAGCCCATTTTCCCGAATGGAATTAAGAACCATAGTGTCTGAATTCCCTGACCCTAGGAAAGACTTAGTTGCTAGCCAGAAATACATCAGAGACCTAGGGAACACTTTAGAGCCCAATAACAAAGACTGGCAGGTATTGCTGAGGGCATGTTTACCCTCCAATGTCGACTCAACTCAATTTCTAGCTTACTGTGGATTGGATCAGGATGTACCTCTTACAGATGTGTACAACAAAGATAATGTAAAAAGGATAAGTTTACAGTTAAAGGAGTATTTCCCAGCTGTAGTTAAATGGAACAAGATATTCTCCATTAAACAAAAAGAGTCAGAAACAGCTGCAGAGTATTTTCACAGGGCATTACTAGATATGGCTAAATACACAGGCATAGAGGACATTAAAACAAACATAAACCATCGAGAAGTAGCAGTATCTGTACTAATGGATGGTTTAAAAGAAGCATTAAAGACAAGGGTACAGACCACGCAACCATGTTGGCGAGGTCTGTCGGTGGCTACTTTGAGAGAGGCAGCTATTGATCACGATCGGAATATCACCAGACACAGGGAATTACAAGGTGATAAATTAATGGCCGTAAGTATACAGGCCCTGACCACAAGGCAGCCTTTGTATAAATCACCAAACCCTGTGGGTAAGTCAAATGTGGTAACTTGTTATTCTTGTCATAGAGAGGGACACTTTGCACGAGACTGTAAATCGAGAAACATACAAAAGTCTTATCAACCCCCTAGACAACGACACGACACACGACATTGGGAGCAGGGTCCACAGAAACGGAGTTATGAGCCACATGCAGGGGAAACAAAAAGATACCCCCCGAACAGGGACTGGCAAGCCTCTGGTAGTTCCCATTTAACCCCTTCTCAAGTAGTCGCTGCCAGCAGGATTCAGGGAGGTCACCATACCAATAGGGGTGTGGCCATACCTGTAATCTACAGCCAGTAAAATTGATTGCAAGTCTTGGAAGTGAACCCGAAATTGCAATTAATGTAGCTGGTAAATCATTAAACTTTCTTGTAGATACGGGGGCGGCCAAATCAGTGATAAATTCGACAGTGGGCATGAGAACCACTGGTAAGACAATTCCAGCCATGGGAGTAACGGGAGTAGTCCAGCATTACCCTGTTAGCAAACCAGCAGAGATTACAATAGGGCCGTTACATACCAAGCATTCCTTTTTGCTGGCTGCATCGGCACCGACTAATCTCCTGGGAAGAGATTTATTGTGTAAAATGGGGTGCGTCATTTATTGTACTCCTGAAGGTGTATTCTTGGACATACCTGAGAATCACGCTCAGGAAGTGCGAGACATGTTAGACTCCCCATCAAAATTAATGTCACATACCATTATGACAAATAGGACTCCATCCCAGGTAGAAGAAATTACATCCCAGATACCAGAGTCACTTTGGACTAAAGATGGACAGGACACTGGATTAATGGCAAATGTAGCTCCAGTAGTTGTACAAGTAAAAGATGGTAGGATAGCTCCAAAAATCCCACAGTACCCTCTGAAGCCAGAGGTGGAGTTAGGAGTTTACCCAGTAATAGAGCGCTTGCTACAACAGGGCATTCTGGTAAGAACATCCAGCACTGCCAATAGTCCCATCTTCCCTGTTAAAAAGAGTGGGGGGAGGGGTTACAGGCTAGTGCAGGATCTAAGGGGGATTAACAAAATAGTTGAGAGTCAGTTCCCCGTAGTGCCAAATCCAGCTGTCATCCTTATGCAGATCCCTCCCACTGCAAAATTTTTCACTGTTATTGACCTCTGCTCCGCTTTCTTTTCGGTACCCCTACATCCTGACAGTCAATATTTGTTTGCATTTACATACAGAGGAGTCCAATACACATGGACTCGATTACCACAAGGTTTCATAGACAGTCCAAGTATATTTTCCCAGGCTTTGCATGATTGTTTACAGTCTTTCCAACCAGAGAGTGGATCAGTATTGATACAGTACGTGGATGATTTACTACTGTGTTCAGATTCATTGGAAGCATCCCTGAAGGATACGAAACAGCTCCTGTTTCATCTTTCAGACACAGGACACAAGGTTTCCAAAGACAAGTTACAATTATGCCAAACTAAAGTAAAATATTTGGGACACTGTCTAACACAAGGACTGAGACACCTGACCGCTGATAGAATTCAAGCAATTAGAGACATGACTCTGCCTCAAACCCAGCAACAGATCAGAACGTTTTTAGGAATGTGTGGGTATTGCCGTAACTGGATCCCAGGATTTTCCATTCTAGCGTTACCTTTGCAGGAGATGGTCTCCTCAAACAAACCTGATCGGATTTCGCATACAGACGAGTCCGAAATGGCATTTGAGAGACTTAAACAGTGCCTAACGCAGGCACCAGCATTAGGTATGCCAGACTATGGGAAACCCTTTGAGCTGTACGGAACAGAAAGTGCTGGTTGCGCGGCAGGCGTCCTAACCCAAAAGCACAGTGATGCCAGCAGGCCGGTAGCATACTACAGCGCTCAGCTAGATACGGTAGCGCGATCCCTCCCCACATGCTTGCGAAGCGTTGCTGCGATAGCATTGCTAGTAACGAAAAGCGAAGATGTAGTGCTAGGTCACAACCTCACAATTCATACACCACATGCAGTGTCAGCCTTGTTAAATTCTGCCCAAACCAGGCACGTCTCATCAGCGCGGTTTACAAGATGGGAATTGGCACTAATGGCCCCTGTAAACATCACCATAAGGAGATGCAGTGCATTAAATCCTGCAACATATCTCCCAGGTGTGCCTGGACAGGCACAAAGGGTGGAGGATGAGAGTGGTGGGGAAGGAGGATTTAATACAAAGGAGGACACACATGATTGTATGGAATATTTGACCCAAAATTTTACCGCAAGGCCTGACATCAGTGACAACCCACTGGAAGATGTAGATCTAACTTTCTACACGGACGGTAGTTGTCACAGACAGTCGGACTCGGGAGACTTGTGTACTGTGCAGTCGTAGATGACCAAGGCACCATAGAAGCAGAACCGCTAGGCCCACCTCACTCAGCCCAGGTTGCTGAACTGGTCGCCCTAACCAGAGCATGTGAATTGGCTAAGGGCAAGTCAGCCAATATCTACACCGACTCTAGATACGCCTTCGGGGTGGTCCATGATTTCGGAGCCCTATGGCGCCTCAGAAATTTCATGACGGCAGCTGGCACACCGGTAGCGCATGCAGCTCACATCAAAAGGCTTCTAACAGCGATACAGGAACCCGACAGAGTGGCTGTTATCAAGTGTAAAGCACACACATATAGCCAGGACCCAGTATCACTTGGTAACAGCCGAGCAGACGAAGCTGCTAAGTTAGCAGCTGGTACCCCCAGACAGACAGACACCACACAATTGATGGTATTTAATACCATCAACACACAGAAGTTGTGTGAAATGCAAAATTTGTGTTCCACACAGGAAAAGGCAGTCTGGAAGGCAAAGGGATATGGCCAGGAGTCCTCAGGACTCTGGACGGATGGACAAGGTAAACCAGTGGCCCCCAGAGCATATCTTCCATGTTTAGCTGAGGCAGCACACGGGCTGACTCATCTGGGCAAGGAGTGAATGTGCAAGTTGGTAAGAGCATATTGGTGCGCCCCAGGATTTTCATCTCATGCGAGTAAGAGAGCAATGTCATGCCTTACCTGCTTGAGAAAGAATATCGGAAAGGCAATACCAACAGAACCATCTCATATCCCACCTACAGGCGGCCCTTTTCAGGTAATACAGATTGACTTTATTCAATTACCTCCTTGTCGAAATTTGAAATATGTACTTGTTTGTATAGATGTATTCTCAAATTGGGTCGAAGCATTTCCTGCGGCCACAAACACCGCTATGTTTACTGCTAAGAAAATTGTGCAGGAATTTGTATGTAGATATGGTATCCCTAGAATAATTGAAAGTGATAGGGGTACCCATTTTACAGGTGATGTCTTTCAAGGAATGTGTAAGTTGATGGGAATTGATAGCAAGCTGCACACTCCATACCGTCCACAGGCGAGTGCGAAGGTGGAAAGAGTGAACAGCACTATTAAAAATAAACTGAGCAAAGTTATGGCAGAGACAGGATTGACATGGCCAGAAGCTTTACCCATTGTACTATACAGCATCAGAACCACTCCCAGGTCCCCTCTTAATCTGTCTCCCTTTGAAATCTTGTTTGGTCGACAACCGCATGTTATGATTAACCCTCAGGATGATTTGAAGTGTAACAATGAAGTGACTGTAAAATACTTGATTAACATGAGTAAACAGTTAAGGAACCAAAATGATAATTTGAAGTTGGTGATTCCTGATTTACCAGATAGTAATTGTCATGACATTGAACCTGGGGATTATGTAATGATACGGAATTTTCTACGCTCAGGTTGCCTTATTGACAGATGGGAAGGACCATACCAAGTCTTATTGACTAGCACTACAGCATTGAAGGTTGCCGAGAGAGAGACTTGGGTTCATTCGTCCCATTGTAAGAAGGTTGCTGATCCAGAGAGGTCCCGTGATAAGGAACAGACGGTAGAGGAAGTTGTATCACTGGAGTGTCTGTTCCAGGAGGACTGAGGCGGCACCTGAGCATTGAAGATCACAAGATCAAAAGCAGTTGTCGATTTCCTGTTCCCTTTTATTGTTTTTCTCCACTTCCCATCCCCTCTCCCTCAACTATTTTTTTCCCCCTTCTCATTCTTCTCCGTTTCCTCCTATAAGATGGACTTGCCCCAAGAGACTGTGATCCGGATTTTCCTGTTGACCATGATGTTGACCAGAGCAGTCTGTTCCGGCGAGAGTACCATGGAGGTCGAGAGAGGTTCTGGAATGGGTTCTGATGACAAAGATGGAGGCGTAGTTTTCCAAGAACAACTTAATCAACAAATAAAAAGACCCACTTGGACAAGAAATTTGGTGATCCTGTATACAGACAACTGATGGATTAAAGAAGAAGTTTTGACAACCTTATACACAGATATTTGATGAACTATGCCATAGACCCCCAGTTTCCCTAGAAATTTTAAAATTACGCTAGCCCAACACTTTTGTAAGTCTATGGACATTGACAAAGTTTTTGCCTACACTTTTTGGCAAAAGCCCAAAGAAGACTGCATTCAACAGACACCGAACAAGACTTCAACCGACAAATGTTCATTAACCTGACATAGAATACCACTGCATTTACCATAATTGTTCTTTATCTTCATCTCTACAACCTTCAGGTAATGACACACATAGTCGATAGGGAATACAGGCACAGATATCAGCAATCACATATTCCCCCATTCATGTATCATCAACTAAAATGTGCTCCCCCATTTTGTTGCAACCAAAATCCGAAAAGAGCTCGGTAAAGTTTGACAGCCCATCCACAGACCCGTACCGCGGGATAAGAAGGAATTCAAATGTATACTTCGCAATACCTCGAAGCTTGATTTAAAACACGTACGGCACGATGATACATGACCCCCCAAACATGGATTCATACACACATGCTTCTGCTATCTCACTAGGTCATACCCTTTTCACACCACCTTCTCTCCTCCCCTACCCAACCATGGAAATGTATTTACACCTGACATATATTTTTCTCTTTTTGAAATGTTTTAGGAAGTGACAGTTATTGTTGACTGCCAAAGGGTGGACTGTCAAAGTCAGAAAAATATCACGATGCACACTGCCATATTTGCACCTCATACAGGTCCGCGCTGCGCATGCGTGCGCTCTCCCGTGCGTGCGCATACTCGCTGTTGCGGGCACCCGCAGGCGCACGGTATGCGCATTTACGGTAGAGTTTCTGTGCGCCCAGCGTGCGACTCAATCGTTATATATTTTCACCATATAATGTATTTTGTAGATCATGGTCCCCTTGATAGATTCTGAAAGTTTAGTTAATATAGCATGTTCATGGACAGAGAGATCCCTCTTTGTTTGATACGAAGGGTCAGACATGGGTCATACAGTGGTGTTTAGTATCCATCGGAAGAGTATTTAATTAGCAATATTCTGGTGTTGGTTTGAAGCTGATTAATCGCTCGTGCGAATAGTTATGGACATAAGAAGTTTATGTATTTTTACTATTATTTGCACTTACTTATCCATGCGGCGGGAAACCTAGTTTCCCACCCACCTGAGCAGTTGGAAATGGTCTCAGCCCACCTGTATGAATCAACCTATGACCTTTTGTTATAATGCGAAGACGAATTCCTGTGTCCAATGAACAATGAGATTGTAGGGACCATTGAATTGTATTGTGTGTAGGGCATAAATAGACAAGCCGATCATATCCAGCTCACTCTCTTCAACGGTTCTCATCACTGATAATCGGGAGCTGGATATTCAGAAAGGCGCATGCGATCGTTCCTTTGTGCGTAAGTTTTCTCCGCAATCATATTGTCTTTATTGTTATTGTGAGCCATATCTCTCTCTCTCTCTCTCTCTTCCTCTTTCTCTCTCATTTTCCCTTAAACGTAATTGTATTGTATTGTATTTCCTGTGTAGTTATCTGGTTAGTTAGTCTATGTTATATTGTAGTGTATGACTTGTATTGTATTATTCTTTTCCAAGTATAACATTCATATAAGGCGTTAGACCCTAAGCCCAGTATTTGTGTATTTCTTATTGTGTTAAGTATTCTCAGAGCGTCGGTGACGCTCGAACAGCTTTTAAGTCAATAAGGTTACACTGTGTTGCATCTACACTCTATCACTACACTAAGGTTTTCCTGTATAATACATTGTTCATGGTTTAGATATAAAGGTTTAACATTGTGAGCGTTAGCGCCGCTGGTGATCTCCTCGTGGTCCCGAGCGTCCGCTACGCTATAGCGAAACATTACGTTAGTCGGCAGCCAATAGCCTGCCTGCCTGTGATCTCTTGGCCGTGAGCGAACGTGACGCTTGAGCGTCTCGATTACGGCTAAGCGATTGTTACGCAACGTGCGTACCCTTACAGTACTCCATACGTCAATAGCGTACAGTGTTCTTAGACCTCTTAAAGGGTTTTAAATAAGATAAATATTTAGTTTTATCATAGACTTGGGGGAAACGTTAGATTCTGATGAATGGTCTGATATCTACTCTAGCCTAGCGTCTAGCTCCATTTGTGTTTGAGTGAAGGAAAATGCATATAAGCTCTTTTAGAGATGGTATTATGTTCCCACTCGACTTGCTAAAATGTACCCGGAGTTATCTCCTTTATGTTGGAGATGTAAGACACTGGATGGAACGTTTCTGCATATTTGGTGGGAGTGCCCTATACTACTCCCCCATTGGAGAGAAATAGGGTCCCTAATTAACTCAATCCGAGGTGATCAAATACCCCTGTGCCCCAAGCATTTCCTTCTCTCCGTGTCGTTGCCCGGGGCTTCTCGATGTCAGACTAAACTATTCACCCATATGGTTCTAGCAGCTAGGTACGCCATAGTATCACCCTGGAAATCCACAGAGGTTCCTACTCTGGGAGAAATTGTAGGGAAGATATGGCACATTTATACTATGGAATATATAACCAGCATCTTAAAGGGCTCTTCTGGGGCCTTTCTTAGGATCTGGGAACCCTGGATGTCCTTTTTCAAGACCTCTCCACCTTTTCACTAATTGACCTCTGCTCTACCACATTCTATAAACGGTCTGCGATACAACACAATGTTTTTCTGGCTCATTTCCAAAAGGACAGGGCCGGTCAAGTTATCCCCCATCCCTATATACTATGTCTTACTGTTCTTCTCTCTTCCTCCTCGCCTTCTAGACTATGTTCCTATTCCCCCTTTCTCTTCTCTCTCCCCTCTGAGTTTTCTCTGTTTCTATACTATTTCACATTATATTAAAAATTGATGAGACTGATTACTGGTTTATAAAAGTATATGTCTGCAGGAATCTTCTCTTGTAGGTTCTTGATTTCCCGATTCCCGTACTGGGATGTTCATTGTAATTCGATGATTCTGCAAGAATTCTATTGCACACTGTTACCATCATTTCCTGTACTGTGTCTCATCTTCCTAATAAAATATATAAAAAAAAAAACAGTACACAAAGTCAAAGTGCAGCAAAGATGGCATGTAAAGTGCTTGCGTGCATTAAACGGGGCATAGAGACAAGGGACGGGGATGTAATCCTGCCACTGTTCAAACCATTGGTACGGCCGCACCTGGAATATTGTGTTCAGTTCTGGGCACCGTATTATAAAAAAAGATATTGGGGAACTAGAAAGAGTTCAAAGAAGACCTACTAAACTGATAAAAGGGTTAGAGTCTCTGGAGTACGAGGAAAGGCTAGCTAGATTAAATATATTTACACTATTACTATCTTCAAATATGTAAAGGGTAATTACAAGGAACTAGCAGCGGATTTGTTTATTAAAAGAACTCTATATAGGACGCGTGGGCACTCGCTTAGGTTAGAGGAGAGGAAATTCCGTACACAACATAGGAAAGGGTTCTTCACTGTAAGGGCAATAAAGATTTGGAACTCCCTGCCGAAGAGGGTAATAATGGCAGACTCTGTAAATGTATTTAAAAACGGATTGGACAAATTCCTAACTGGAAAATGTATCCAGGGCTATAGCATTTAACATATGGACATTACATTATCTGGGAGTGGTAAGAATCTTTATTTTCATTTGGACTAAGCCATTACTTCAGCAGGCACATAATAATATGTATAGATTAACAAAATACAGGTTGAACCCGATGGCCAGTTCGCCTTTTTTCAACCTCACTGACTATGTAACTATGTAGCTACTACAACAAGCTGTTGCAGATTTAGCTTCTAGGGCAGATGCACAGCACGCCCCTGTCAGTACCCAGATGTGATTGGCCCAGCGGATCCAGTCCAATCAATAGCGAGCCCAGTGGCGTAAATAGAAATTTTTCTCCCCCAAGCCAAATAATTCTTTGCCCCCCCCCCCCCCCCCCATCATGCGCCATAATTGGGAGCAAGAAAGGGATAATTATGTGCACGCCTTCGGCGCGCGCAGCAAATAAAAAGGGTGTGTGGTTTCATTGGAATGGGCGTGGTTTCGCATAAAGGGGCGTGGTATTGCAGGAAAAGACTGCCTTATACCCCAGTTTTGCAACCTGCACGCCCATACGTTGGCCACCACAGGAAAGAAAAATAATCCTGATTCATGCCCCTTACATTATTTGTAATTTTTCCTCCTTATAGTAATGCCCAGTATACATTATGCCACATACTGCAATGGCCCTTAGACATTATGCCGCACACAATAATGCACATGACACAATATGCACACACTGTAATGCCCCCGACACATTATGCCACACACCGTAATGCCTGTGACACATTATGCCACACACCGTAATGCCTGTGATACATTATGACAGGAATCGCAATGCCCGTTATACATTATGCTACACACTGCAATGCCCCTGATACATTATAGCACATACAATGTCTGTGACACATTATGACACACACCGCAATGTCCGTGATACATTATGCCACACACTGCAATGCCCGATACATTATAGCACATACAATGCCTGTGACACATTATGCCACACACTGCAATGCCCGATACATTATAGCACATACAATGCCTGTGACACATTATGTTACACACTGCAATGACCCTGAGACATTATACCACATACCACAATGCCCGTGATATAGTATACCACACACCGTAATGCCTGACACATTATGACACACACCGCAATGTCCGTGATACATTATGCCACACACTGCAATGACCCTGAGACATTATACCACATATCACAATGCCCGCGATATAGTATACCATACACCGTAATGCCTGTGACACATTATGACACACACCGCAATGTCCGTGATACATTATGCCACACACCGTAATGCCCATTACACATTAAGTCCTACAGTAAGGCTTCTAATTACTTTTCAATTACCTGCTCGTTGTCAGGGGTTTCATGCACTGGGTGTCATGCTCGTTGTCAGGGGTTTCATGCACTGGGTGTCATGCTCGTTGCCAGGGGTTTCATGCTCTTGGTTCCATGCACGGTGCCAGGGGTTTTCATGCTCAGGGTGTCATGCTCGTTGCCAGGGGTTTCATGCACTGGGTGTCATGCTCGTTGCCAGGTGTTTCATGCACTGGCTGTCATGCTCGTTGCCAGGTGTTTCATGCACTGGGTGTCATGCTCATTGCTAGGAGGTAGTCCTTGTTGCTAGGGCTGTGCTCCCAGTGCCACATATGTCCCCAGTGCCAGATATTCCCCCACGGTGCCAGGTACTCACATGCCCCAGTGCCAAATATAGCCCCCCCATGTGCCAGGAACACATATACCCCCCAGTGCCACATATGCCCCCAGTGCCAGATATTCCCCCCCAGTGCCACATATGCCCCCAGTGCCAGATATGCCCCCAGTGCCATATATTCCCCCCCAGTGCCAAATATGCCCCCAGTGCCATATATGCCCCCAGTGCCAGATATTCCCCCCCAGTGCCATATATGCCCCCAGTGCCAGATATTCCCCCCCAGTGCCAGATATTCCCCCCCAGTGCCATATATGCCCCCAGTGCCAGATATTCCCCCCCCAGTGCCATATATGCCCCAGTGCCAGATATCCCCCCCAGTGCCATATATGCCCCAGTACCAGATATCCCCCCCCCCAGTGCCAGATATTCCCCCAGTGCCAGATATTCCCCCCAGTGCCATATATGCCCCAGTGCCAGATATCCCCCCCCCCCAGTGCCATATATGCCCCCAGTGCCAGATATTTCTTCCCCCACCTCCCGCCCCCCCCCCCCCCCCCCGCCGCCGCTTTTTGGAGGGACACGGAGGGCACAGCTCGCCTCTCCTGTGTCCCTCCTGCTGCATCATCTCCGGCGGCAGCGGGTCTAATAGGGGGAAGTGCCAGTTTGTGAGCCAATTAGAGCTCACGGACGGCACTTCCCCCTATTAGACCCGCGGCCGCCGGAGATGATGCAGGAGGGACACAGGGAGGCGCACTGTGCCCTCCGTGTCCCTCCAACAAGCGGCGGAGGGAAGGAGACCGCAGACTGACATGCGGACGCTCGTCCGCATGTCAGTCTGCTGTAAATCAGTGGCGCCCCCGCAGCCCCTCGCCCCCAAGCCACCGCGCCACTGAGCGAGCCGCATACTAATCCCCCCCTTCCCGGCTGCAGCAGGTGCCATGGGCTGGGTGGGCGCCCGCTGCAGCCGGCGTCGCTGACTGACACTAGAGGTCATAACTGACCCCTAGTGTCTGAGCGGCGCTACTATGGGAGAGACATCATGACGTCTCTCCCATAGTAGAGAGGAGCCGGCGGCCGGAGACGGAGGGCAGCGCTGCAGGAGCTGTAAGTACTGTGTGTGTATTTTTTTTTTATGTGTGCGTGTTTGGGGCACTGGCACAGCTAGGGGGCACAATTACAGGGGGCACAGCTACAGGGGGCACAGCGACTGGGGTCACAACTACAGAGGTCACAACTACTGGGGGCACAGCAACTGGGGACACAATTACAAGGGTCACAACTACAGGGGGCACAGCTACAGGGGGCACAGTGACTGGGGTCACAACTACAGAGGTCACAACTACTGGGGGCACAGCAACTGGGGACACAATTACAGGGGTCACAACTACTGGGGGCACAGCCACAAGGGGCAAAGCTACAGGGGGCACAGCTATAAGGGACACAGTGACTGGGGGCACAACTACAGGGGTCACATCTACTCAGGGCACGGCTACTGGGGGCAAAGCTACAGGGGGCACAACTACGGGGGTCACAACTACTCGGGGCACAGCTATTGGGGGCAAAGCTACAGGGGGCACAGCTATTGGGGGCAAAGCTACAGGGGGCACAGCTACAAGGTGCACAACTACAGGGGTCACAACTACTCGGGGCAATGCTACTGGGGGCAAAGCTACAGGGGGTACAACTACAGGGGTCACAACTACTTGGGGCACTGCTACTGGGGGCACAGCTACAGGGGGCACAGCGACTGGGGGCACAACTACAGGGGTCACAACTACATGGGGCACTGCTACAAGGGACACAGCAACTGGGGTCACAACTACAGGGGTCACAACTACTCGGGGCACAGCTACAGGGGTCACAGCTACTGGGGGAAAAGCTACAGGGGGCACAGCGACTGGGGGCACAACTACAGGGGTCACAACTACTCGGGGCACTGCTACAGGGGGCACAGCTATTGGGGGCAAAGCTATAGGGGCACAGCAACTGGGGGTACAATTACAGGGTTCACAACTACAGGAGGCACAGCTACAAGGGGCACAGCTACAAGGGGCACTGCGACTGGGGGCACAACTACAGGGGTCACAACTACTCGGGGCACTGCTACAGGGGGCAAAGCTACTGGGGGCACAGCTAGAGGGGTCACAACTATTGGGGGCACAGCTACTGGGCTCACAACTATTGGGGGCGCCTGCTCCATCCTCCCAGCCAGCAGCAGCACTCTCCCCTGTCTGTGCTAATGTCTTCCCGCGTCAGTGAGTGCATAATATTCATTAATTTCTCTCTATTTCTCTCTCTCTCTCTTTCCTCCTGTGGATTACTTAGTTTGTAAGTATAATTTTCATTTTTACAGGTACCCCTATTGGATTCTACATGGACAAGTGGACGTGATCGGCGTGGGATGTAGGTAAGTAATCTCTCTCCCATTTTTACAGGTACCCCTATTGGATTCTATATGGACAAGTGGATGTGACCGGCGTGGGATGTAGGTAAGTATGTGTGAGTGTGTAAGTGTGTTTTAATAAAATTTTACTTTCACGGTGTGTGTGTTGTTTTTATTTGGGTATTTTTGTTGTTGTAGAACTACAGGTACCAGCAGGCCCGTTATTTCCCCGCATGCTGGTACTTGAGGTTCTCCAAGTACCAGCAAGCGGGGGAGGCTTGCTGGGCCTTGTAGTTCCACAACAAAAACCAATATTCTTTTTTACACACTTATGGCTATCAGCCCGGTACCCACCGCCCAAGGGTGCTGGGGACAGCCTCGGGCTTCACCCCTGGCCCCTGGGTGCCTGGAGGAGGGGGACCCCTTGATTTAAGGGATCCCCACACCTCCAGGGAACCCCGGCTAGGGGTGAATAGTTGGGGGGGTAATGCCACGGCCGCAGGTACCTACATAAATGTGTCCCCCGGCTGTGGCATTATGTCCCTGGCTAGTGGAGCCCGGTGCTAGCTTTAAAAACAACCAGGACCGGCTGAAAGGGCCCGAAGCTGGTTATACTTAGGAGGGGGGACCTCACTCATTTTTTTTTTACCCATTCAGACCCTTATCCATTAAGTTAATGGAAGCCCTGGACAACAAAATTGCATTCATGTCCTCCTCCCACTCCCTTCCCAGTCCCAAACACTCATTTTTATTTATTTTTTCTATAAAAATGTACAATATATCAAGTATGATGAGTAGGCATGCAGCGGGCATTGGTGGCATCGGACTGAGATGCAAATTAGTGGCGGAGGGCTGGGTCAGTTGATGGTGGGCAAATTTGTAAGCCATTGGTGGTGGCAGTGGGCATCGGCTCAGAGGCAGTAGCGGGCATTGGCTCGGCGGCAGTAGGGGTCATCGGCAGGATCCGGCGGACATTATGGCTGTAGTGCCTCACTAGCCACTGACCTCACCGCACGTCACTGGTGGGGATCCCAATGTTGCGCAGGGTATTGAACCCCTCAGTTTGGCTATAAGGGATGTGTTAAAGCTCCATCTAGAGGACGCTGTGTCACAGCAGTCATTTTTCTTTGTACAAAACAAGCCTAATGTCACTTTCCCTGATTCTACAGAGTTAGATGACATATTCAAATAGGCCTGAAAAAATCCAGACAAAAAATTCCAAGCGGTTTACTTACTAAGAGTTGTGTTCCTTCCGAATTGGTGGGAGTTTAAACTCAAATTTTATCGGCTGTCTGTTTCTACAACTTTTTGAAGTTATTTTCGGTAATTTACTAGGCTGCCGACTTTTAGTTTTTCGTATTTTCCGATGGCGATGTTCTTCGTATTGTCAGGCAGTGTTTTACGAGAGTGATTAGTAAAACACTGCCGGACATAACACAATGAAGCCTGGCCGGATCACTGAGATCCGTGCAGGGCTTCATTGTGTACAGTATGAGAAGTATTTAAACAGTTAAAAATAATTTAAATTGTGTGCGGTCCCCCCTCCTAAGCATAACCAGCCTCGGGCTCTTTGAGCCGGCCCTGGTTGTTTAAATACCGGAGGGAAATTGACTGCTGTCCCCTGTATTTTTAAAACCAGCACCGGGCTCTACTAGCCAGAGAGATAATGCCACAAGGACACTTTTATATAGGTGCCTGCAGCCATGGCATTACCCCCCCAACTAGTCAAACCCTGGCCGGGGTTTCCTGGAGGAGTGGGGACCCCTTAAATCAAGGGGTCCCCGCCTCCAGGCACCCAAGGACCAGGGGTGAAGCCCGAGGCTCTTTCCCCCATCCCTGGGTGGTGGATGGGGGGCTGATAGCCTTTGTTTGTGTTAAAAAAGAATATTGTCTTTTGTTGTAGAACTACAAGTCCCAGCAATCCTCCCCCGCTTGATGGTACTTGGAGAACCACAAGTACCAGCATGTGGGGAAATAACGGGCCCGCTGGTACCTGTAGTTCTACAACAAAAGAAAGACCCAAATAAAAACAATACACACACACCGTGACAGTATAACTTTAGTTAACATACATGCACACTTACACACTCACACATACTTGCCTTGTGTCCCACGGAGCCCCTCGGTCCCTTGTCAAGTGGAATCCAATTGGAAACCTGGGGGAAAAAAGCCCAAAATACTCACCTATTTTCCAGTGATTATCGGTCCTCTTCGTTCCATGTAGAATCCACAGGGTTAAAAAAAGCAAACTGAATAACAACCGGTCCAATGCACTAAAGGGGTTCCATGATTACACATGAAACCCCGTTTGCCGAATGCCGGGACCCCCCGTGATTGCTGTCACTGGAGATTCCGCTAGCCAAGCAGGGAGTGCCACGTCATAGCTCCTGGTCTGTGAATCCTGCGGAGCGCAGCAGCTAGAATGGAGCTTAGCGCAGCTCCATTTTGGCCTATGATTATTATTATTATTATTATTATTATTATTACATTTTATTTAAAAGGCGCCACATGTGTTTTGCAGCGCCATACAAAGGACAGTACAGGGAGACAAAACATAGCATTACAGTAAATAAATAACAGAAATAAAGTACAGGTAACAGAGCACCACACATTCTCAAGACATAATACAGCTAAGATGTAAGTATTGATGGAGTGATCATCGTACTACTAGAGGCTGGTGGCCATAGATGGAGATGAGCCTTTACTAGCAGGATAAAGATGGTCGTTGAGTAGGGAAGAGCTGCGAGTGAAATGTGTCGAGACGAGGGCTTAGATAACAAGAGGAAAGAGGGCCCTGCTCTGAAGAGCTAACAATCTAGTGGGGAGGGGTGACAGACAGATTAAAAGAGGTGCAGGCAAGTGGGAGGTAGCCTGATGGCAGTATGCAAGCAAAGCTGAGATGTTCACGGCATGAGGCAGGGGGGTGGAGGCGCGGCTTCAGCACTGGGTAAAGCATCAGGAGGGTATGCTTTGATGAATAGGTGGGTTTTAGTGCCCGTTTGAAGCTTTGCAAGGTCGGGGAGATTCTAATGGAGCGGGGGAGTGCATTCCACTGAAGGGGTGCAGCACGGGCAAAATCCTGAACTCGTGCATGGGAAGCAGTGACCAGGGCGGTGGAGAGGCGACGGTCATTAGTCGACCGTAGGGGGCGGGAGGGAGTATGAAGGGAAAGGAGGTTGGAGATGTAGGGAGCAGTGGAATTAGAGATGGCCTTGTATGTGAGGGTGAGGAGTTTGAAGAGGATTCTGTAGGGGAATGGAGCCAGTGTAGATTTTGTCGAAGGGGAGTGGCGGATGTGGTGCAGCGGGAGAGGAAGATAAACCTAGCTGCGGAGTTCAGGACAGATTGGAGGGGAGCAAGATGGGAGCAAGCGAGGCCAGTGAGGAGGACATTGCAGTAGTCAAGTCGTGAGATGACCAGTGAGTGGATGATGAGTTTAGTTGCACTCTGGGAGAGATATGGCCTGATACGAGCAATGTTGCGTAGCTGGATACGACAGGATTGTGCCAGAGCTTGGATGTGGGGTGCAAAGGAGAGGGAGGAGTCAAGAGTGACGCCCAAGCAGCGGAGTTGGGGAACGGGGGAGATGGTGGTGTTGTCAACAATGATGGAGATATTGGTCGGCGGTGTAGCTCTGGATGGGGGGAAGATGATGAGTTCAGTCTTGTCCATGTTGAGCTTTAGAGAGCGTTCAGACATCCAGGAGGAGATTGCGGAGAGGCAGCTGAAAACCTGAGAGAGGACAGAGGAGGAGATGAGAGGTAGATCAGGAGATGAGAGGTAGAGTTGTGTGTCATCAGCATAGAGGTGGTATTGAAGGCCAAATGAGTTAATGAGCGCACCCAGGGAAGAGGTATACAGGGAGAACAGAAGGGGTCCAAGGACAGAACCCTGAGGGACACCAACAGGAAGGATGGAAGGGTGTGAGGTGGTGCTGGAGGCAGACACAGAGAAGGAGCGGTTAGTGAGGTAAGAAGAAAACCAGTGTCAAAGTCTAAATATATTGTAATGCATATCCCTTGTACTAACCCCTCATGCACATGCACGCTGCTCGTGCACCCGGTCCCCCGTGCG
Source organism: Pseudophryne corroboree (assembly GCF_028390025.1). Lineage (NCBI taxonomy): Eukaryota > Metazoa > Chordata > Amphibia > Anura > Myobatrachidae > Pseudophryne > Pseudophryne corroboree. The sequence continues at coordinate 678,240,538 of NC_086445.1, read as the reverse complement.
TATACATATCCGCAAGTTGCATAAGAGACGCTCCGGCGACTCGTGCGCATGATATGTGTATTTACGGCGGAGTTTGTGAGCGTGTAGCGTGCGACTCGAACATAGCATATTTAACCCAAATAGTGCATTTTGTAGATATAGTTCCCTTAGATCAGAGGTTCTCAAACTCGGTCCTCGGGGGCCCACACAGTGCATGTTTTGCGGGTAACCCAGCAGGTGCACAGGTGTATTAATTACTCACTGACACATTTTAAAAGGTCCACAGGTGGAGCTAATTATTTCACTTGTGATTCTGTGAGGAGACCTGCAAAACATGCACCGTGTGTGCCCCCGAGGACCGAGTTTGAGAACCTCTGCCTTAGATCATGTCAGCGAGTAATGTTAGTTTAAACAGTTCCTGGACAGAGAGATTCGTCTTTGCATGATAGGAAGGGTCAGATAAAGGTTGGTAGGTGATGTCTAGTATCCAGCTGTAGGGTATTTTAAGGGTAACATTCCGGTGTTAGTTAGGAAAAGATCGCTTGCTCCTGCGTATAGTTATGTACAGAAGTAGATTATGAACATTAACTGTATTTGCTGTTAATTACACATGCGGCGGGAATCCAGAGGATACCTCCCACCAGAGCAGTTGGGAAAGGACATCGCCTACCTGTTCAAATCCACCTATGACCTTTGCTGTAATGTAGAGACACATCCCTGTGTCCAATGAACAATGAGATTACAGTGACCATTGTATTGTGAATGTATGTTGTGTATAAAAAGACCACTGTTGCCTGGCCGGACACAAGACTCTGAAGGCTTTCTCCCTGATAGCTGAGGACTGGTCCAGGACGCGCTTGCGAACGATTCCCCACGTTTGTATATTCTCTGTAGCCATTATTCTCTATTATTCTGTTTAGATTTCCCTGTTAGCCTGTAGTGTATAACTTGTATCTGTTTACCCCTTTTCTCTGAATAATCCACTGCGGGGTTAGAGCGCAGTGGTTTACCACAAACCGGTGTTGTGTTTTCACTTTCCTGCAAAGGGCTTTAATAGCGTCTTAATCGGTATAAGGTGTAAGCACTGCGGGTACTTCATACCGCCAGCGCTACTTAAGGTTTTAAGGTATTTCATCATTGCAGTACTTGGCTGCTAAGGTTTAAAGTATAAGCATATCCTTACATTGTTTCATTACTTAAGGTTTACTGTATATCACTCTGTGTGCGTCCGCGCCGCGTGTACGTTGTACCCACGGCACGGCGTCTGATACGCTGAGTGCGTATCAATACGTTACTCAGTACGCAAATAGCGTGCTTAGTACGTAGCGTGAATCCGTGTGCGTACGTGCCGCGTGTGCGTCGCGCCCACAGCACAGCGTCTGATACGCTAAGTGCGTATCCATACGGTACTCAGTACGCAAATAGCGTACTTATTCCGTAGTGTGTGTAATAAGTCTAGCGGCCATAGCGGCTCCACGGTAATAGTGTATAGCTTTATGTTTTAAGATAATATTTGACATTATCACCAGTCAAGGAAAGTGCTAGAGAGGCCAGCGTTCTGGAGTGTGCGGAGGAGGAGAGGATGATCTACGGTGTCAAAGGCAGCAGAGAGGTCCAGAAGGATGAGCAGAGAGAAGTGGCCCTTGGATTTGGCCGAAAGCAGGTCATTGGTGTCTTTCACCAGGGCAGTCTCAGTTGAGTGGAGTGGGCTAAAGCCAGATTGTAGTGGATCGAGGATGGAGTTGTCAAAGAGGTAGCTTGTGAGACGGCTGTAGACTAGTCGTTCAAGTAATTTGGAGGCGAAAGGGAGAAGAGAGATGGGGCGGTAGTTAGTGGGTGATGAGGGGTCGAGGTTGGGTTTTTTGAGAATAGGAGAGACCAGAGCATGTTTGAATGGTGAGGGGAAGATGCCGGTGGAGAGGGACAGGTTAAAGAGGTGAGTAAGGTGGAGCAGGCAGTGGGGGAGAGGGAGCGGAGAAGACGGGAGGGAAGGGGGTCCAGGGGGCAGGTGGAGGGGGGGATAAGATGAGGGAGTGGACTTCCTTTTCTGAAGTGGGACAGAAGGAGGACAGGGTGGGATAGATGGAGGGGAGGGATAAAGGGGGCAGGTGGGTAGCAGAGGGGTGACGGCGGGAGATGTCGTGTTGGATGTCCTCAATTTTGGAGATGAAGAAGGAGGCAAAGTCAGTGGCAGTGAGGGAGGATGGGAGGGGAGGAGGAGGGGGGCGAAGGAGAGTGTTGAAAGTTTCAAAGAGACGGCGTGGACAGGAGGACTGAGAAGAGATGAGTGCTTGGAAAAAGGATTGCTTGGCGAGGGAAAGAGCAGAGCTGTAGGAGGAGAGAATAAACTTGAAATGGAGGAAGTCCGGCAGAGAGTGTAATTTCCTCCAGGAGCGTTCAGCGGAGCGTGAGCATTTTTGTAAGAAACGTGTTAGTTTGGTGTGCCAGGGTTGTGGTTTGGAGCGGCGGAGGGGGCAGAGGAGAGGGGGTCCACAGAGTCGAGAGCAGTGGTTAGGGAAGAGTTATAGAAGGAGGCTGCCTGGTTGGGACAAGTTATAGTGGAAAGAGGAGATAGGAAAGTTTCGAGGGAGGACATGAAAGTGGGGTTGAGAGACCCGAGATTGCGTCTGGTGGTGGTGGGTCTGGGCATGGAGAGGAGGAAGGAGGATGAGAGGGTGAAAGAAAGCAGATGGTGGTCAGAGAGAAGGAAGGAAGAGTTTGAGAAATCAGAGAGATCACATCGGTGGGTGAAGACAAGGTCGAGGGAGTGGCCGAGATTGTGAGTAGGGGTGGAGGTCCATTGATAAAGTCCAAAGGAGGTGGAAAGGGCGAGAAGATTAGTGGAAGCGGCATTAGTGATGTCAATAGGGATGTTAAAGTCACCGAGGATGACAGAGGGGAGGTCGGAGGAGAGAAAGTGGGGAAGCCAGGCAGCAAAGTTGTCAAGGAAAGGTGAACAGTGGCCAGGGGGGCGGTAGATCACTGCCACAAGTAGGTGAATGGGGTAGAAGAGGCGGATAGGTTGGGCCTCGAAGGTGGAAAAGGTGAGGGAGGGCTCAGGTGGGATGACACGAAAGGTGCAGTTAGGGGAGAGAAGGATGCCCACCAGTGACGTGCGGTGAGGTCACTGGTTGGGGAGGCACTGGCAGCTAACAAGCCCTCCCCCCCCCCCCGAAAAAAAAAAAAAGTGTGGTCCCCCAACACACCAGTAAAACCAGCACTAGGCAAAACCAGCCAGGGGGAGTAATGCCATAGCAGGGGAGACACTCAGTGTGGGGTCCCCCTGCCATAACATTAATCTGCCCCCCAGCCAGTCAGCCCAGGGTTGGAATTCCTCGGAAAGTGGGAACCCCAAAAAATAAAAATGGGGTCCCCCCTCCCGAGCAATAACCAGCACTGGGCTGATAGCCCAGTGCTATGCCCCGCACCCCTGGTGGCGGTGGGTGCGGGGTTCATTGTGTGTTAATATTGTTCTTTACAGGAGGCCTACAGGTCCCAGCAAGCCTGCCCCAGCATGCTGGCACTTGGAGAACCACAAGTGCCAGCATGCCCGGACACAAAGGCCCTGCTGGCACCTGTAGTCCACCTGCAAAGAATAGTAATATTGTTCTTTATAGGTAGCCTACAGGTCCCAGCAAGCCTGCCCCAGCATGCTGGCACTTGGAGAACCACAAGTGCCAGCATGCCTGGACATAAAGTGCCCGCTGGCACCTGTAGTCCACCTGTAAAGAAAATATTAAAATAAAAACACCACACAGTCTTGAAAATAAGCTTTATTAAACTGGATCTTCACCTGGGGGCGGCGGCCTTTAAGCTCTTTTGCGTGGCCGCCGCCTTCCCAGGGCTTCCAGCGTCTTCACCTGGGGGGGCGCCACCTCCCCAGGGCTTCCAGCATCTTCACCTGGTGGGCAGCGGCTGCTAAGCTCTTTTGCATAGCCGCCGCCCAGCCAGGACTTCCGGCGTCTTCATTCTTCAGGAGCTCTTCACAGCTCCTCCTCCGCCGTCGGACGTCCCTGTATGAAAGCGGCACCACTAATGGTGCCGCTTTCCCATATATTTTCAATGGGCTTTTACAGCCCATGGCTAGTCCCCGCCCGTGCCCGCCCCACGCTCCCCATGCTTTCCCCAGTGACAACGGGAGGCACCACCCAAACACATATACAAAACAGCAACGCTAAGAATAATATTAAGAAGAAACATATGGCACAGAATATGTGTCATATGCATCTTCTTTGTATTATCTTAATCATTATGACAGGGGAGGCACTGCCTCCCCTGCCTCCCCTGACTGCACGTCCCTGATGCCCACGCCTCCACCCTGGCGACCATCAGGTCTGACCGTGTGGGTGAAGGAGAGGCCTCCGTAGGAGAGGGCAGCAGGGGAGGTGGTGTCAGAGGAGGAGAGCCAGGTTTCAGTGATGGCGAGAAGGTGATAAGAGTGGGAGATGAAGAGGTCGTGGATAGTTGGCAGCTTGTTGCAGAAAGATCTAGCATTCCAGAGTGCACAGGAGAAAGGAAGGGAGGGGACAGGGGAGATAGGGATAAGGTTGGCTGGGTTCTGAGTGTTTGTGGGTGATTTTGAATTTGGGGGGTGAGACCTGGCAGTGAGGATTGGTATGTGACATGATCGAGGAGCCATAATTTGGTACAGTAGTGTTCAGAGGAATAGAATGGTGTGGGTGTCATATAAAATGAACAAGGAGAATGTGGGGTGTAATGTAAGCAAAAGACAGTGCAAACAGAATTTTAAGAAATAATGTTAGGAGCGGAAAGGCTGAGATGGATAGACACTAGACAGTGGTTGTAGATTGTGTAAATGAGAGTGTGAGCAATGTGTGAAAGCAGTAGGGCTGCTACTTAATCAGACAGGTAGTTCAGTGTCCAGGCTGTGCAGGCTGCAGTCGTTGCTGTTAGTGGTATAGGTAACTCACTGTAGTCTGTTGTTTGCAGTTCTTTTGTGGAGGTGGGGGAGATAGTCTGCTGTCCTTCTGTTTCTCTCCTGTTTATCTCCGTATATCTCCAAAGATTATATCATACTTTGACTAACATACTTCGCAACTAAGATGCTTGCAGCCTTGATCTATACTAGTTAAATAACCATGCAGACATGGATATAGGGTTAATTGATAGCAACACCCACCCTCTGAAAACTCCACCCACAACAAAAGGTGGCCTCAAGGTGTGAACAAACCACTATAACCCCCACTAATACACAGTGAGAACAGACTATAGTCTGGCCTAGAAATCACTAATTAAAGATACAATTGTCAATACCTAGCATAGTTCAAAAAGCATGTAATGGATGGATGTAAAAGTTGCAGCAGTGAGAGATTGTCAATACCTAGCATAGTTCAAAAAGCATGTAATGGATGGATGGGAACAAGAGTGACCCCAATTAACCTTGCGGTTAACCGCAGACCGCAAAGTTCCCATCATAGGCCAGAATGGAGCTACGCTGAGCTTCATTCTAGCCGCTGCACTCCGCCTGATTGATAGGGCAGGAGCGCACAGCCAAACAGGAGAGCGCTATGACGTGGCGCTCCCTGATTGGCTGGCGGGATCTCCAGTGACAGCAGTCAGAGGAGGTCCCGGCATTAAGGAAAAGGGGTTTCATGTGTAAACATGGAACCCCTTTAGTGCGTTGGACCGGGATTTTTTCGTTTTTTTTTTTTAACCCTGTGGATTCTACATGGAACGAAGAGGACCGATCATCCCTGGAAAATAGGTGAGTATTTTGGGCTTTTTTCCCCAGGTTTCCAATTGGATTTTACTTGACATGGGGACCGAGGGGCTCCATGGGACACTAGGTAAATATGTGTGAGTGTGTAAGTGTGCATGTATGTTAAATAAAGTTATACTGTCACGGTGTGTGTGTGTATTGTTTTTATTTGGGTATTGGGTATTTATTTTGTTGTAGAACTACAGGTACCAGCGGGCCCATTATTTACCCGCATGCTGGTACTTGTGGTTCTCCAAGTACCAGCAAGTGGGGGAGACTTATTGGGACTTGTAGTTCCACAACAAAAGACAATATTCTTTTTTTACACAACGGCTATCAGCCCCCCATCCACCGCCCAGGGATGGGGAGGACAGCCTCGGGCTTCACCCCTGGTCCTTGGGTGCCTGGAGGGGGGGACCCCTTGATATAAGGGGTCCCCACTCCTTCAGGGAACCCCATCAAGGGGTGACTAGTTGGGGGGGTAATGCCACGGCTGTAGGAATGTGGCATTACCCCCGAAGTGTCCCCCGGCTGTGGCATTATCTTCTCGGCTAGTGGAGCCTGGTGCTGGTTTTAAAAAAACGGGGGACCCCTACGTCTTTTGTCCCCCATATTTTTGGAGCCAGGGCTGGCCCAAAAGCCCGGTGCTGGTTGTCTAAATAAGGGAGGACCCCAGTCGTTTTCCCCCCGGTATTTAAACAACCAGGGCCGGCTCAAAGAGCCCGAGGCAGGTTATGCTTAGGAGGGATGACCCCACACAATTTTTTATTTTTTTAAAAAACTCTTTCAGACCCCTTGTCACAGATAAGCATGCACGGCTCTCACTGATCCGTGCATGACTATCTGAACACGCCACCAAAAAGCAGGTCTATTTTAAAACTGCTTTTTTTTACAAATTCTATGCTTTCCCAGCAGTGATGGCCTATTGTAGGCAGTGATTGTGAATACGAATTCTTAGTAAATTACAGAGTTGTATCAAATAACAGGCGTGTTTGACCGATGGTCTATTCATTCGTATTTGTGAGCTCAGCCGGGGGAAAAAATATGAATAGCCCCAACACTGCCGAGATTTGTGTTTAGTAAATTCCTGAGATGACACTTAGAAAAAAAAAAACTCGGACAAAAGCGGGACCTTAGTAAATATACCCCCAAGTGTCCAAAAAGTTTTTGCACACTTTCCCATTTGCTCCTGAAGGTAGAACATTTTGGGAGGAACCCCCTGGGGTGGATGTCTCAGTCTCTCACCTGTCTAAAAAGGCGGTGCTGCCCGCCCCAGGCTCCTTTACCATGAAGGATCCTGGGGATAGGAAGATAGAGACTACCCTAAAATCTATATACACAACAGCCGGTATATCACAAAGGCTGGTCATTGCGGGTTGCTGGATGACCCATGCTATTCATTCATGGGCCACTCAAATTCAGGGGGGCCTCTTGGGGGATATGCCCTTAGTTACTATGGTAACCCTCCTGAAGCACATTCAGGACACTACCGGTGTCCTCTATGATTCACTCAAGGAGATGGGGAACATTAATGCTCGGACTTCTGCCATGGCAGTGTCGGTTCGCAGGGCCTTGTGGTTGCGTCAGTGGATTGCAGATACAGAATCTAAGCATAGTGTGGAATCCCTCCCCTTTTCTGGGGAATGGCTTTCTGGGGTCGAATTGGATACCTGGATTTCCAAAGTTACGTCTGGGAAATCCACGTTTCTCCCCTCTGGAGCCCCGCCGGCGAGACGCTCCTATCCAGGGACATCTGTACAGTCCTCACAGATTTCGATCTAAGGCCAGAGGTGCCTCCAATGCGGCTAGAGGCACCAGAGGTAAGTCCAGAAAACCTGCAAGCACCAGTTCTCAGGAACAGTCCACCGGTTCTGCTTCCACTAAAGCCTCAGCATGAAGTAGCCCACCCACCCTGAGGGGATCTCGAGGTGGGAGCTCGACTGCATCACTTCAGCCATGTCTGGAAGACTTCGTGCCAGGATGCCTGGGTCAGAGATCTTGTTTCTCAGGGCTACAGGCTTTAGTTCGACAGTACTCCCCCTCAATGATTTTTCAAATCAAGCTTACCAGCTTTGGAGGATATGCAAGCAGAGGCGTATCTAGCCCTTGGCCAGGATGGCACTCGCCAGGGGCGCCGGCCGAGGAGGGGCGCCACCTGGCGGTGCCACCCATGCAAAGTGATCTCTTGTCAAAAGTTAGTGCTGCTCTGTGAGGAGCATCAGCGCTGGGCGCGGGGGAAGATTGGGGAGCAGCGAGTGCAGTCTGTCACTGCTCTCTCTGAAGCAATGCACTGCAGCACCAGCCAAGGAGAGGGGGGAGGGGCACCCGCGGGAGCCGGGCAGTACCGCAGTAAGTACTGTTTGCTCTCTCCTTCACATCACAGCAGCCGAGGAGAGGGGGGAGGGGCACCCGCGGGAGCCGGGCAGTACCGCAGAAAGTACTGTTTGCTCTCTCCTTCACATCACAGCAGCCGAGGAGAGGGGCACCAGCGGGAGCCGGGCAGCACCGCAGTAAGTACTGTTTGCTCTCTCTTTAGCATCACACTAGCCGAGGAGAGGGAGGGGGGAGGGCACCAGCAAGGGGGGGAGACCCTGCAGTCAGTACCGTCTGTCACTGCTCGCATCAGCCAAGGTGGGGGAGGGCAGACAGACCCACAGCAGCCAGTACTTCGTAACACTAGTCTGTGCAGCGTGTTGTCAAAGTGGACTCAGTGATGATACAAAGAACAGGCTTTCTAATGTTGTACCTATTCCACTAATGCCTGTCGATATATAGTATGGCATGCAGTGGATCAGCTCTGGAAAAGAAGTCTGTACTGTAGTGTACATCACTGGCCTCACAGTAGAGAGACTCTAAATCAGGGTAGTGACAAGGATGGCACCGTGGCTTGGGGGTAGAAAAAAATAGTAGTGGCAGTACCTAGAGGAGACCCCAAGGCTCAGCCCACCACACCCACTACGCTGGGGAATGTTGCCCACACAGGGATAATTCCTGTAGTGACCCGATGATTCTGTCAGGAGAGTCAGAGGATTGGGTCTGCAGTCTGGGCTGAAGACGAAAGAAGCAGTTACAGGTGTCAGTAAAGCCGGGGATCTGCCCTGGTTGGCAGGGGGGGCATGAGTGTAAGGAGAGCTGGCTCAGCTAGCCGGGGACCAGGCGCTCCTGATCAGGGAACGGACGACAGGAGAGGCATGTGGACGTGCCTCCCAGTGCCACGATTACTGACACCCAGAGATGGGTGAAGGTCTACACACTCAATGAGGACCGACAGTGGGACGACCGGGGCACCAGCCATGTGTCCTCCAGCTGCACGGAGAGACTGAAGGTATATTGCTGCTGGTGAGGGCCAAGAGCAACAGCTCACTGCTGCTGGAATAAAAAATTAACTCCAGTGCAATTTACAGGGCCACACAGACCGGGAGATGTGGAGGGAGATGTGTGCTGAGCGGTCTAGCACAGACCGCTCAGCACACATCTCTCCCCCTGATCAGCACAGCGTGATGTGTGCTGAGCGAGGGGGGACGGGCTGGCGCTCATTTCACCCAGCGGTGAAATGAGCGACCTGCTAGATTGTGCCTGCATGCAGACCAATCTAGCACCGGCGATAGCTACGTGCGGGACCACACATTGCTGTCACCGGCACACCTACACACAGAGCGATGCTTAGGAAGAAGATGAATATCGCTCCGTGTGTACCCCGCTTTTCAGAAGCAATAGGTAAATTTGCAGCTCTCCAGCATTAATCCCTTTAATACAAAAGTGGATAGAAACCTTTTTTTTTTCTTTTTTTTTTAACTATAGCTTTTTTTTTACTTTTAATTTCGTATTCTACTATGCAAAATTTTAGAGTTTTTTTTTCTCCCCAAGATACAGACTGTATTGTTTTAGTAGCATATTAAAAAACACACTCATACATTTCCCGTCATTGAAAATAGCTTCTTTGTTGTCCAGCCATAGAAGATTGAGCAATATGGGCAATTTGGGCAGCACGGACAGTGTAATGGTTAGCATTACTGCCTCACAGCACTGAGGTCATGAGTTCATGTGTGGAGTCTACCATGCTTGCGTGGGTTTCCTCCCACAATCCAAAAATAAACACTGGTAGTAGGTCAATTGTCTCAGACAAAAATTAACCCTAGTGTGTGCATGTACATGTGTTTAAGGCAGACTAGATGGGACAAGTGGTTTTTATATGCTATCAAATTCTATGTCTCTATGTACCTGGTGTGGTGTGTTGACCTGGGCAGTTCCTGGCAAGGGCTGTTGGGAACTGTAGTTAATTTTGAGTTTGTTCACTGTAGTGTGGTGTGGTGCTGGACACCAGTGCCATTAGGTCTGTGAGAGTCTCCAGGACAGGTACTGGCCACGGGGGCACACCACACCAAGTAATGCCACTACTATTTGATTCTACCAACTGGGGACATGTGGTACCGCTCAGTGACTCCCATCCTCAGCCAGGCCAGGCACTGCTGCATAATGTGTAAAGGGCACTACAACTGGGTGAGCATAATATGTAAAGGGTGCTGCTACTATGGACATGTGTTAAGAACACTACTATGTGGGCATAATGTATAAGGGGCATTACTACTGTGTGGGCACATTGTGTAAGGGACACTACTACTGTGTGGGCATAATGTGTAAAGGGCACACTACTGTGGGCATAATGGGTAATAAGGGGTATTACTGTGTAGTGTGTGGCATAACATGAATAAGGGACAATACTGTGTCGTGTAATATGCATAGGAGAAACTATTGTATGGTGTAATATGAAAAGGGACACTACTATGCGGTGTAATGCAAGGGACACTACTGTGTGGCGTAATTTGAATTGCGGGCACTATTGTGTGCCACGCCCGTTCACCACATGAACACGCCCCATTTTCATCACACAGGTCTTCCTTATTTCATGAGTGTGTGTGTGTGTGTGTTTTGGGGGGGTGCTAGCCCCTTACTTTGCCAGGGGCGCTCGGATCCCTAGATACACCCCTGTATGCAAGTTACGTTGCAACAGGCTATCCAAAAGTTGGTTCAGTCCTGCGTCATTGTTCCAGTACCACTACCGCAATGCGGCAAGGGGTTTTACTCAAACCTGTTTGTGGTGCCGAAACAGGACGATTCGGTCTGACCCATTCTTAATCATTACTTGAAGGTTAAAAAACCACAAGAAAGGATTTATTCCAAGTGCTCTCAATGATCCCAGCTGTGCTCTCAAAGCAGCTGACCAGCTAATCAGCAAAAAAACCATTCACATATAGAAAAAAAGCTTTGAAATAATCACAGCGCCGTTCTCAGACAAACTTGCTTATATTCATGAATAAAAAGAAGTGTCCTTCTTCCAGAAAAGAAACCAGCAAAAACTCCAAATGTGTTTTTTAATTGGAGCTGGCTATGCATTTACAAAGCCATGATCATGCTATGGTGATATAAATGCCGTTTCTTATTCAGCTCTTCATTAAGAAACAACATATACAGATGTAGCCACCTTTATCTTGACTGTTTCTCCGCCGAGACGGGCGTTTAGCCACGCTAAGGCGATAGCTGAGTTTAATCACAGGCAGGCGCGTTGAGACGATCTAGATACTCATCATGCATTACACATCTCCACCACTGTGTGGCTAATGCTCCACTAATCCAGTACTTTCGATCGTACAGTATAGCGGCGGATTGATCTACAGCTCTGGCAATACTGTAGGCGTAACGGGAGGCGGTGGAAAAAGTATGGAGTACAGTACTGTATGTGTATGGAGACGCAACTACAGTAATTGTGTAAAAGGAAGAATGTACAGTACAATGTATAAACACCGTGCTTTTAAAATATATGAGCGTCTGAGTTCGCTAATGCATAATGGGAATGGAGGACTAGCAGAAGGCGGAGGAAAACACCGTGCTTTACAAATGCGAGCGTCCGAGTCCTCTAAGGCATAAACCAACAGCAATGGGGCGAGGGCCGGGCGCTGTTTGCAGTACTTTCACACATGAAATTAGAAATCTCTCATGAGGCATCGTGGGCTAGGGGTGAAGGCTCCCACCTCCCTCACTGGGGGTCCAGGGTTCGAGACATGATGTGCTTTCTTTCTTTTTTTTTTTTTTTCTGTAATAATGCACTGTATTATTTTATTTACATTGTAAGACAGTCAATGGAAGGATGCACACAGGTTTCACATAAATCAAAGTACATCTGCAGGAGCGATTCTTTACGCTAAATGCACCCAAACAGCGTGAATGAAATGAGTGTATTCTGACGCTACCAACTAAGCAAAACAGTACTGTAGATCTTCAGCGTTTGTGCATTGCACAGGACCTGAATTTCCTCCCTGTGCAGGCCCCCAGGGGGGAAGGGCGATGGGGGTAGGGGGGAGACGATGGAAAATACTGTGCCTTTGAAATGCAATTACATGAGCGTCCGAGTACACTACGGCATACTGTAAACCAACACCAATGGGAAGGAAGTGCCAACCTTATTTTTAATGTGTTCCCGTGACATTCACTTTAACATTTTTTTTTTCTCTCCAATACAGTACATCCAATGGAAGGATGCACACAGGTTTCACATAAATCAAAGTACATCTGCAGGAGCGATTCTTTACGCTAAATGCAACCTACAGTACGGTACTGTAAGTGAGCAAAATAGTACTACAGTGGGCGTTTGTGTATTGCACATGACCTGCATTCCCTCCCTGTCTACTGCATGATCTGTGCAGGCTCCCATGGGGGAAGGGCAACAGGCTAGCAGGAGGCGGAGGAAAACACCGTGCTTTACAAATGCGAGCGTCCGAGTCCTCTAAGGCATAAACCAACAGCAATGGGGCGAGGGCCGGGCGCTGTTTGCAGTACTTTCACACATGAAATTAGAAATCTCTCATGAGGCATCGTGGGCTAGGGGTGAAGGCTCCCACCTCCCTCACTGGGGGTCCAGGGTTCGAGACATGATGTGCTTTCTTTCTTTTTTTTTTTTTTTTCTGTAATAATGCACTGTATTATTTTATTTACATTGTAAGACAGTCAATGGAAGGATGCACACAGGTTTCACATAAATCAAAGTACATCTGCAGGAGCGATTCTTTACGCTAAATGCACCCAAACAGCGTGAATGAAATGAGTGTATTCTGACGCTACCAACTAAGCAAAACAGTACTGTAGATCTTCAGCGTTTGTGCATTGCACAGGACCTGAATTTCCTCCCTGTGCAGGCCCCCAGGGGGGAAGGGCGATGGGGGTAGGGGGGAGACGATGGAAAATACTGTGCCTTTGAAATGCAATTACATGAGCGTCCGAGTACACTACGGCATACTGTAAACCAACACCAATGGGAAGGAAGTGCCAACCTTATTTTTAATGTGTTCCCGTGACATTCACTTTAACATTTTTTTTTTTCTCTCCAATACAGTACATCCAATGGAAGGATGCACACAGGTTTCACATACAGTAAATCAAAGTACATCTGCAGGAGCGATTCTTTACGCTAAATGCAACCTACAGTACGGTACTGTAAGTGAGCAAAATAGTACTACAGTGGGCGTTTGTGTATTGCACATGACCTGCATTCCCTCCCTGTCTACTGCATGATCTGTGCAGGCTCCCATGGGGGAAGGGCAACAGGCTAGCAGGAGGCGGAGGAAAACACCGTGCTTTACAAATGCGAGCGTCCGAGTCCTCTAAGGCATAAACCAACAGCAATGGGGCGAGGGCCGGGCGCTGTTTGCAGTACTTTCACACATGAAATTAGAAATCTCTCATGAGGCATCGTGGGCTAGGGGTGAAGGCTCCCACCTCCCTCACTGGGGGTCCAGGGTTCGAGACATGATGTGCTTTCTTTCTTTTTTTTTTTTTTTTCTGTAATAATGCACTGTATTATTTTATTTACATTGTAAGACAGTCAATGGAAGGATGCACACAGGTTTCACATAAATCAAAGTACATCTGCAGGAGCGATTCTTTACGCTAAATGCACCCAAACAGCGTGAATGAAATGAGTGTATTCTGACGCTACCAACTAAGCAAAACAGTACTGTAGATCTTCAGCGTTTGTGCATTGCACAGGACCTGAATTTCCTCCCTGTGCAGGCCCCCAGGGGGGAAGGGCGATGGGGGTAGGGGGGAGACGATGGAAAATACTGTGCCTTTGAAATGCAATTACATGAGCGTCCGAGTACACTACGGCATACTGTAAACCAACACCAATGGGAAGGAAGTGCCAACCTTATTTTTAATGTGTTCCCGTGACATTCACTTTAACATTTTTTTTTTCTCTCCAATACAGTACATCCAATGGAAGGATGCACACAGGTTTCACATAAATCAAAGTACATCTGCAGGAGCGATTCTTTACGCTAAATGCAACCTACAGTACGGTACTGTAAGTGAGCAAAATAGTACTACAGTGGGCGTTTGTGTATTGCACATGACCTGCATTCCCTCCCTGTCTACTGCATGATCTGTGCAGGCTCCCATGGGGGAAGGGCAACAGGCTAGCAGGAGGCGGAGGAAAACACCGTGCTTTACAAATGCGAGCGTCCGAGTCCTCTAAGGCATAAACCAACAGCAATGGGGCGAGGGCCGGGCGCTGTTTGCAGTACTTTCACACATGAAATTAGAAATCTCTCATGAGGCATCGTGGGCTAGGGGTGAAGGCTCCCACCTCCCTCACTGGGGGTCCAGGGTTCGAGACATGATGTGCTTTCTTTCTTTTTTTCTTTTTTTTTTTCTGTAATAATGCACTGTATTATTTTATTTACATTGTAAGACAGTCAATGGAAGGATGCACACAGGTTTCACATAAATCAAAGTACATCTGCAGGAGCGATTCTTTACGCTAAATGCACCCAAACAGCGTGAATGAAATGAGTGTATTCTGACGCTACCAACTAAGCAAAACAGTACTGTAGATCTTCAGCGTTTGTGCATTGCACAGGACCTGAATTTCCTCCCTGTGCAGGCCCCCAGGGGGGAAGGGCGATGGGGGTAGGGGGGAGACGATGGAAAATACTGTGCCTTTGAAATGCAATTACATGAGCGTCCGAGTACACTACGGCATACTGTAAACCAACACCAATGGGAAGGAAGTGCCAACCTTATTTTTAATGTGTTCCCGTGACATTCACTTTAACATTTTTTTTTTTCTCTCCAATACAGTACATCCAATGGAAGGATGCACACAGGTTTCACATAAATCAAAGTACATCTGCAGGAGCGATTCTTTACGCTAAATGCAACCTACAGTACGGTACTGTAAGTGAGCAAAATAGTACTACAGTGGGCGTTTGTGTATTGCACATGACCTGCATTCCCTCCCTGTCTACTGCATGATCTGTGCAGGCTCCCATGGGGGAAGGGCAACAGGCTAGCAGGAGGCGGAGGAAAACACCGTGCTTTACAAATGCGAGCGTCCGAGTCCTCTAAGGCATAAACCAACAGCAATGGGGCGAGGGCCGGGCGCTGTTTGCAGTACTTTCACACATGAAATTAGAAATCTCTCATGAGGCATCGTGGGCTAGGGGTGAAGGCTCCCACCTCCCTCACTGGGGGTCCAGGGTTCGAGACATGATGTGCTTTCTTTCTTTTTTTTTTTTTTTTCTGTAATAATGCACTGTATTATTTTATTTACATTGTAAGACAGTCAATGGAAGGATGCACACAGGTTTCACATAAATCAAAGTACATCTGCAGGAGCGATTCTTTACGCTAAATGCACCCAAACAGCGTGAATGAAATGAGTGTATTCTGACGCTACCAACTAAGCAAAACAGTACTGTAGATCTTCAGCGTTTGTGCATTGCACAGGACCTGAATTTCCTCCCTGTGCAGGCCCCCAGGGGGGAAGGGCGATGGGGGTAGGGGGGAGACGATGGAAAATACTGTGCCTTTGAAATGCAATTACATGAGCGTCCGAGTACACTACGGCATACTGTAAACCAACACCAATGGGAAGGAAGTGCCAACCTTATTTTTAATGTGTTCCCGTGACATTCACTTTAACATTTTTTTTTTCTCTCCAATACAGTACATCCAATGGAAGGATGCACACAGGTTTCACATAAATCAAAGTACATCTGCAGGAGCGATTCTTTACGCTAAATGCAACCTACAGTACGGTACTGTAAGTGAGCAAAATAGTACTACAGTGGGCGTTTGTGTATTGCACATGACCTGCATTCCCTCCCTGTCTACTGCATGATCTGTGCAGGCTCCCATGGGGGAAGGGCAACAGGCTAGCAGGAGGCGGAGGAAAACACCGTGCTTTACAAATGCGAGCGTCCGAGTCCTCTAAGGCATAAACCAACAGCAATGGGGCGAGGGCCGGGCGCTGTTTGCAGTACTTTCACACATGAAATTAGAAATCTCTCATGAGGCATCGTGGGCTAGGGGTGAAGGCTCCCACCTCCCTCACTGGGGGTCCAGGGTTCGAGACATGATGTGCTTTCTTTCTTTTTTTCTTTTTTTTTTTCTGTAATAATGCACTGTATTATTTTATTTACATTGTAAGACAGTCAATGGAAGGATGCACACAGGTTTCACATAAATCAAAGTACATCTGCAGGAGCGATTCTTTACGCTAAATGCACCCAAACAGCGTGAATGAAATGAGTGTATTCTGACGGACTGTGCATCTTCGGTATTTGTGTATAGCATAAGACCTGTGAAGGCTCCCAGGAGGGAAGGGCGTAGGGCAAGACAGTGGAAAATACTGTGGTCAAAGAAAGGGCATATTTAAAACTAAGGGAAACTGTCACAAAGTACAGTAACTACAGTACTGTACGTTGAATGCCTGGAACGCACGACGTCTGAGACGCACGACGTCTGAGACGCACGACGTCTGGATCGCTCATTGAGCATAAGCATGGCTGCTGTACGTGACCGTCCCTATGCTCTGGGTGAGCTGCGTCTCCTCGTTCGCTGGCGGGACAGAACTCTCGCCAGCAACGAGGAGAAAGTGAGAGCATATAGGAGGGCAAGTAGGGCTATCCTCCAGACCTACAACCGGAGGAGAACGGTGAGGTCTCTCCAGAGGAGATGGAGCGACCTCGTGAGGAGGACCCCACGACGCCTGCAGGCCATAAGGGATTGTAAGTACAGTACATTACTGTAGATTACTGTACTTTAAGTTACTGTAGTTACAGGTACAGTACATTATAGCAGGGGCTGCTGTAGCAGCAGGTATCCGGTCTATACAGCACTGTACAGTATTTGTGGTAAACAAATGGTTAAACAAGGACCAAACATTAACCCGGGTCAAAAGGTCAATTTGTTTTTTTGCGTCGACCTAGATGGTGCGGCTTTTGAAATTGGTTGACACCAGTTACTGTAGGTTGACATGGTCGTTAAGTTGACATGGAAAAAGATCGACATGCGTTTTACAAAAACAATTGTTATTTTTTTAAACTTGTGTATATACAGTAGTTCTTTACAATCCAGGTGGTCTACGATTGTGCAGTGTACAGTATCATGCAGTGTACAGTATATGCAATGTATCACAGTGTATCGTGCTGCGTAATTGCAGCGTGTCATGCAGTGTACATTCAGTATATGGTATTGTGCAGTGAGTGTAATACATAGTGAATCACATCGTGCAGCAGAGCCGGCCTTAGGCATAGGCAAACTACAGTAGGCAAATGCCTAGGGCATTTGCTATGCTTAGGGGCACCAGCAGCTTCTGCTGATTAAAATGATATGCGGCATGCCTATATTTTGCGTGACTGCGGCTGTATCTGTACCTGGCTAGGGCCAGCACTGTCGTGCAGTGTACTGTATACACATGTGGTAATTGCAGTTTTTTGTGTAGTGTACATTGTATCATATTTTGCAGGGAAATGTGCAGTTTGTCATATCACGCAGTGCATACACTATGCAGTCGTGCAGTGCATTGTGTGGTTTAATTGCAGTGTGTCGTGCAGTGTGCCGAAATTTGTGTTTCAGATAGTACAGTGTTCTAAGGGATGTTACTTTGGCAGAAATTATTCTAAGGGATGTTACAGTGGCCTAATGTGTTCTGACGTGCATTACTCTTGCATAAGGTTCATGACTGGCAGATCTCTACTTTGTGACGTAATGTGGATATACTACTGCACTACTGTGACGTACAGTACAGTAACGTGAATAAGGTGCTCTACTGTGTGACACAACGTGAATCAAGGACAGTACTGTGACGTGAATACGGTGCTCTACTGTGTGACACAACGTGAATCAAGGACAGTACTGTGACGTGAATACGGTGCTCTACTGTGTGACACAACGTGAATCAAGGACAGTACTGTGACGTGAATACGGTGCTCTACTGTGTGACACAACGTGAATCAAGGACAGTACTGTGACGTGAATAAACTGCACTACTGTGACATGACGTGAATAAGATGAATTCAGGTGAGTACTGCATCATCTGTCATGAAATCAATTTGTAATGTAATGAACAGTACTGAGATGGTTAAGGGTGGGAGGGCTGCATGCTGATGTGTGTCATAATGTTTATAAGGGCAATGCTTATGTGTGTTACAATGTCTATAAAGGTAGTGTTCTGTCTAATACCCTGGACCTACTGTACTGTAGCGATACTGTAAGTGTACTGTATGTCACATTTAGAAATGTGCCCCTTAAGTTTTGAAGACAGTACAGTACACTATGCCCTCCTGAGTGATTAGGTGCAGGGTACTAGAATGAACAATTCCATTTATTGTGATGTCATAAAGATGCTGTCAATGTTGAATTTCATTGGCTGTACAGTATGCTGCCATTATACTGTATATATATTTTTACAGGGCTGGTAGCACGACGTCACAGGAGGCGGGACAGGCGCCGCCAAGCTGGTAAGTATTGTCAAATACAGTAGTGTACAGTACATAGTGATTTCTATAGTCCCAACCCCCTGTCCTGACCATCACAGATAACTCGCTGCAATCCGTTAATGTTAAGAATGTCTGTTTACAAAACTAAATGTAAATATTAAACACAAAGTATAAATAACATTGTAGATAGCTGAATACCCGTGCTTCGCTACGGGATGAGGATGGTAAATTCCAGTGATAGTTGTTTGTTAATTTACGTTTGTTGGCGATCTAGTATATAGTACTGTATACTTTAAGCATACTGTATCTTGCTTCTCTGATGCAGATTGTTTATTGGCCGGACCCCTTTTTGGTCCTGGATACTGTACAGTACATGTTTCAAATTGACAGCTTCACTTACAGTACTGTTATTTTTTTTCCCACAGTACCACCACCACCACCACCACCACCTGCTGCGCTGCCAGGTATTGTGTAACGAGAATTCTGGTGCTACTGTCATCGTTGTTACACTACTGTACATGTGTCCTGGATACTGTACAGTACATGTTTCAAATTGACAGCTTCACTTACAGTACTGTTATTTTTTTTCCCACAGTACCACCACCACCACCACCTGCTGCGCTGCCAGGTATTGTGTAACGAGAATTCTGGTGCTACTGTCATCGTTGTTACACTACTGTACATGTGTCCTGGATACTGTACAGTACATGTTTCAAATTGACAGCTTCACTTACAGTACTGTTATTTTTTTTCCCACAGTACCACCACCACCTGCTGCGCTGCCAGGTATTGTGTAACGAGAATTCTGGTGCTACTGTCATCGTTGTTACACTACTGTACATGTGTCCTGGATACTGTACAGTACATGTTTCAAATTGACAGCTTCACTTACAGTACTGTTATTTTTTTTCCCACAGTACCAACAACACCACCACCACCACCACCACCTGCTGCGCTGCCAGGTATTGTGTAACGAGAATTCTGGTGCTACTGTCATCGTTGTTACACTACTGTACATGTGTCCTGGATACTGTACAGTACATGTTTCAAATTGACAGCTTCACTTACAGTACTGTTATTTTTTTTCCCACAGTACCAACAACACCACCACCACCACCACCACCTGCTGCGCTGCCAGGTATTGTGTAACGAGAATTCTGGTGTGACTGTCATCGTTACACTACTGTACATGTGTCCTGGATACTGTACAGTACATGTTTCCAATTGACAGCTTCACTTACAGTACTGTTATTTTTTTTCCCACAGTACCAACACCACCACCACCACCACCACCACCACCACCACCTGCTGCGCTGCCAGGTATTGTGTAACGAGAATTCTGGTGCTACTGTCATCGTTGTTACACTACTGTACATGTGTCCTGGATACTGTACAGTACATGTTTCAAATTGACAGCTTCACTTACAGTACTGTTATTTTTTTTCCCACAGTACCAACAACACCACCACCACCACCACCACCTGCTGCGCTGCCAGGTATTGTGTAACGAGAATTCTGGTGTGACTGTCATCGTTACACTACTGTACATGTGTCCTGGATACTGTACAGTACATGTTTCCAATTGACAGCTTCACTTACAGTACTGTTATTTTTTTTCCCACAGTACCAACAACACCACCACCACCACCACCACCACCTGCTGCGCTGCCAGGTATTGTGTAACGAGAATTCTGGTGTGACTGTCATCGTTACACTACTGTACATGTGTCCTGGATACTGTACAGTACATGTTTCCAATTGACAGCTTCACTTACAGTACTGTTATTTTTTTTCCCACAGTACCAACACCACCACCACCACCGCCGACACCATCCGAGAGCTCCGGAAGTGGTAATAATTACTTTTTGTTACAGACACACTAGTTTCCTACAGTATTACTGTAATTTTTGTATTTTACAATACTTGTCATCTTTTACACACAGACCGCCTCGTAATTGATACAGAGGAGGAGCTCATTCACATTGATTCGGGGGAGGAAGAGGAGCCAGATTATAGTAAGTACAGTAGGATTTTCTCAAGCCCATTCTTAAAAGTATTGACCAAGTCCACTTTTATTACTTTTCAGGCAGGGAATTCCAAACATGTACTGTACAGTATTTCCCTCACTGTGAAGACCCCTTTTCGCCTCTGTGCGAAATCGCCTCTACTTCAACAAGAGTTACTGTGCACGTGTCCTCTGTGTCCATCTTATCAAAAACCGTTCCTGTGT
Source organism: Pseudophryne corroboree (assembly GCF_028390025.1). Lineage (NCBI taxonomy): Eukaryota > Metazoa > Chordata > Amphibia > Anura > Myobatrachidae > Pseudophryne > Pseudophryne corroboree. Next base: position 678,219,834 of record NC_086445.1, on the reverse strand, counting down.
ATTGTCCCCTTACTGTATACAGTATATTTGTAAAGGTTAATCATGTCCCCTCTTAATCTCCTCTTTTCCAATGTAAACATGCCTAGCCTGCCTTTCCTTGTATTCCATCTTCTCAATCCACTTCATCACTTTGGTCGCCCGCCTCTAAACCTTTTGTAGTTCCACGATATCCATTTTGTATTATGGTGCCCAAAATTGTGCATCCGACCCACCCTCCACTAGCCTAACCCTCCAATCATACTCTGAATCCACACTCTGCATTCTGAATGTCGGGATCCAGACAGCAGGTCTTTTAAATACAGTACTGTATGTCCCCTACCGCTGGACAGTCATTCTGCTCCTACTGTATTATGAATATATCTCTGCCTCCTGTAGCACTGCACTACTGTGCAATTTTGTAGTAACTGTACTCTACTGTATTTTGTTTATAATATTTTTTTATTTTCAACTCAGTAATTATTGACAGTGAGGATGAGGATGAAAAACCCTCTCCCCAACTTGGTAAGTAAACTGCAGTATTGTACTGTACTGTACATTGTGTTAAACCAATGGGTTGGGTTTGCGTGACCAGCAGTCAGGATTCTAGCGGTCAGGTGACCGACAGTGGCATCCTGATTGCAGCAATCCCAACAGGGTGAGGTACGGTATCCTAACCCTCCTCCACTACCCCCTGATTCTGGCCTCGACATTCTCGTCTCTGTGTGCGAAATCTACTCTCCTCCTCCAATTCCTGACTGAATTTTTGCTTTACTGTATTCAACACAGAATACAAAAGTATATTTCATGGATTTTTTGCTTTCACAGCCCCTACACTGTCACAGGCGGTGGCGGAGGAGGAGGACCAGGACTCTATGTCCATCACCTCACTGCACCCATTAAGTAAGTCCAGTCCGGTACATCGTGCCTCTGTAGAGCCAGTTTGAGCAAGGAGAGATTGATTGCTTCTTTTTTTGGTGGGGGCCCAAACCAACCAGTCATTTCAGCCACAGTCGTGTGGCAGACCCTGTTTATATAACATAAGGGTGGTTGGGAGGGCCCAATCACAATTCCATCTTGCACCTCTTTTTTTATTTATTTATCTTTGCATCATGTGATGTTTGGGGAAAATTGTTATAAGGTTTGATGTAAAAAAAAGGTTAAAAAAAAGAGGCAGATTAGATGGGCAAAGTGGTTCTTACAGTATTTGTCATCAAATTCTATGTTTCTGTATGCAGACCCTCCAACATGACCCGCCGCACTGCTCTGTTTCTAGACTTCCCTCTTAATTTATGATTTCCATCACCTGTGTTGAACTAGTTATATGATAAGAAAGCTGTTTCTTCACAGGTGATGGCAATAATAAATTAAGAGGGAAGTCCAGAACCAGAGCATTTTGTACCTAGTGGGGCGGGTCATGTTGGAGGGTATGTGTATTTCCTGGAATGAACCTTTTTTTTTTCACATTAATGTTTTTTTTCACAGGTCCTACACTGGAACAGGCCACGGAGGAGGAGGAGGATGATGATGATGCTGCTGCATTTAGTGGTAAGAATTATTACTGACATTGATCTGATGCCATCAGATTTTTCTGGCAAATGCGTAGAAATCGGATGAAAATTGTTTTTGTTTGAACTGGTGATATTGCCCATACAGTAGCAACCGATCACATCCCACATTAACATTTACAGTATCTAGTTACACTTACAGACGATAATACAGTACAGTAGGTAATATTTGATTGGTTGCTACTGTATGGACAACATCCTGTTCTAAAAAAAACACCCATCTTACTCAATTTCTCTCTCTCTCTCTCTCTCACCCCTTGTCACTGTCTCTCCATTCATCTCTCTAGATACTGTCAGTGATGAATTTCCCATTAGGCACGAGAGGCACGTACTGTACCTAGTGGCGGCATCTGTTTGGGGGCCTCAGTTGGATGCTTACAGTATGCTAATACTGTCATCCCAAAAATTACCACTACAGTAACTGCTAAATATTTTAAGTGTACTGTACAATATGCACATACAGTACTGTACAGTATACATAATTCAAAAGAAAAAAGAGTTGCTACCTTATTCTAGTCATAATCACCGGCATACGGGTCACTCACAAATTTTCTGATGGTCTCGGTGGGGTCCCTTGGAATCACCATGCCTGTCACAAGCATACCTTTTTTTACCCACCTGACACTGGGCCTGGACACTAGTGTACTATTACTATACTTTTTACTGTATACTGTATCTTATAATATTCTTCTCTTTTACCCACAGACGACGAGCCAGAATACATTTTTGGTAAATATACTGTACAGTAGCAATAGTTGGTACTGTAATTACAGTATTTTTTTTTCTCCAACATTATTTTAAGTCAAACTGATATGACTAACTGTACTGTATTTTATCTTTTTACAGTCCGTCGCCAACCAGTGGAGGAGACACCTGGTAATAAAATAGAAATACATAATGCACTGTACTGTATTCTAACTTACTGTAACATGTATAACACTGAGCTGATCATCTTCACACCCTCTGACATAACCTTACAGTACAAACTGTACTTTCTCTCCTTTTTCACCCTCTTCACTCCACAAATGCATGCTGCGTTTCCTGACTACTGATATAATAGTGTGTAGAGCGTAGCGAGGCACCGTGCCCACCGCGTGGCGAGCGAAGCAAGCATGCAAGGGGCTGCTTTCCGCTCGCCGCCCCTGTCGGGATTGTGTGGTCGGGATTCCGGCGTCTGTATTTTGACTGCCGGGATCCCGTCCAGCGGGATTACGTACTGATCTCCAGTCTGAGCCTGCCCTAGGCATAGGCATACTTGCCAAATGCCCAGGGGCACAAGCAGCTTCTGCTGATTAATATGATATGCAGCATGCCTACAGTATATTCTGTGCATACAAAATGCATTACTAATGTGCAGCATTATGTGTATACAGTACTTTGTTGTGTAACATATACTGTAGCAAGGGCACTACTGTGTGGTCTAATGTGAACAAAGAGCAATATGATGTGATGCAATGTGAATAAGTGGGAATACTTTGAGGAGTAATGTGGTACTATCATATGATGTAACGAGAAAAAGAGACACTATTGCATGATATGTTGTGAATAAAGTTGCAGTACTGTGTGGCGTCATTTCAGATTGGGGAATTACTGTGTGGCCATGCCCCTTCCCAGCAAGAACATGCACCGTTTTGGGATGCACACCGAATGTGCACACTGTTGCTATTTTAAACATACAGTACAGTAAGTTGGAGGAGCACCAAAATGAGGACTGCTATGGTTGAGGGGTGATGGTGCTGGGAAAGGGGTACAGGCTCAGAGGCGGAAATAGCATCTGTGCAAGGGGGCAGCATCCAAAAACTTGACTAGGGAATCATATTATTTATGGCTGGCTCTGAGTACAGTCCACTATTATGGATAGTACTCCCTACAACACCACCTACAGTACTGTAACCCTCTTTTTTCTGAAGCGGTCATGAAATGTCATGACTGCTAATACATACAGTAAATGTCTACAGTATTTGTACTGTGGTGTTTTATTCCTTTGACAATTTGTTTATGACCTATTGAAGCTAAACTCTTGTACAGTACTTTATATTTTGAATACCAGCAATACAGTATAATACTGTACCTACAGTATACAGTAATAATTGTTTACTATTTGAATGTGACTAAATGTTTTTTTTTCTCCAATATAGTGCCAATTATTTATGGGGGCCCCAGACAGGGGCAAGATAGGTGGGCTGGCCCAGAAGCGGGCAGGCAGCAGCCCACTTATACAAGAGGTAAACTAAAGCAATGTTTAAATTACCTCGACAGCATACAGTAGTGTTTGATTTACTGTACTGACAATACAGTACTGTACATTGTAAATAACAATATTGTCTAATATAGAGTAAAGTACTGTATTGCCATTACTACACTGTAAAGTATTCAGTATTTGTTTTGTAATACTGTCCTTTTTTTCCCACAGAACAGTTGCAGCGTGCCATCCAGCTCCTGCGGGTGGTGGTCCACCTCTTAGTGGACCACTTTTTTAATTTTTTATTAAGATTAATTTAATTTTATTTAATAAAAATTTTTGTTCTTGTACTCCATTGTATAGTATCTTTTTCTACTGTATAAGATAGGCATACTGTACACCATACAATTATCTGGCAGATAATCTGCAAGATCTGGCTGTTTGTAATGAAATTCTCTCCTAATTTAGCTGTGGTGTACAGTACCTCCTGAGTGTGCTGGGGTGCTTTCTGGCCAGTTTGGGGTGATTTGGAGCAAGTTTGGTCGGCCATCTGGCCGACATGTGCTGTCGACTGTTTGGCAAACATGTGTTTTCACTCCAGCATGTGTGTGTCAGGCATTTTGTGTGTGTCAGGCATTTTGTGTGTGTCAGGCATTTTGTGTGTGTCAGGCATTTTGTGTGTGTCAGGCATTTTGTGTGTGTCAGCCATTGCTGTGTGGTTCCACAAATGTTAGCGTGTCAAAGTGCTGACCACTGACACCACTATTTCACTTTGTACCGCATGCCTTTTGTGGAACCACACAGCCCAGCATGACTTATTGCTGGGCTGTGTGGTTCCACAAATTTTCTTGGAAAACAAATGAACATGAGTGTCTTTACTTTAATACTTTTTTTTTTTTTTTCCCCACAGATATCTATATACACAAGAAAAGAATGTAACGAAGAACAAACTACTTTTTTGTTTTAATTAACTTTCAAACTTTATTTAAAAAAAAACACCTTTTTTTTCTTCAATAAACTTTTAAAAATAGAAGTTTCCTGTGGTTTTTATTAAAATATGAAATGCAAGATGCCTAACCAAGTTGTTTTACATACAGTATACCACTCTTAATTGAATTCCCATCATACAGTAGTACTAATTTATACAGTACAGGAAGTTGGGAATACAAACATTGGAAACCACGTCATGTTTATTTTAAGAAACACTTTATTTACGGACAAAATCATTTGGAACATGTAACATCACACATACTGTACTGTATTGTAATAAAGCCAACATCACACATACTGTACGGTACTTTAATCAAAAGGTAACAGCACAAATACAGTAACAATATCAACTTTAACATTTTTATAATTTATTTTTTTGTGGTGGTGGTGCGGGGTAATGGTTTTTGTACTTTATTTTTAGGTTTTGCTTTTTTGAATTATTTTTCGTTTTTGTCTTTTGCTTTTTAACACTGTCGCATACGGACACCAGAATAGAGGACTGACAACAGCAGCCCCTGGATGGAAACGCAGCCCAAGGCCCCAGATGGACACAGCACAATGGACTCGGCTGCTACTGGATAGATACAGCAGCGCCCAAAAAATCAACAGGAATAAAAGGGGCAACTTGTAACAGGCCCTTACATTACCAGGAATGTGGTGAGCCAAGTTCATGCACTCCCCTTTGAGTAACCGAGCTGCTCCAAGTGGATTCAGCACAGTGCATGCAGCCCCAGAAAATGTACAGGTCATACAGGTACATTGACACAATTTTTTAGCTTCAGCTGTGTGAAGCTGATGTGCTGAAGCTAGGAGGTAGGTAATGATCTGGTTTCATCATAGTCGAGCTTCCAAGTCATTTTCCTCTTCGTTCTCAGCACAGAGTTTATGGTATCCCTTATCTTCCTCTTTTCTGGATCACCAATCCTCACGCGGCGTTCACACCTAGCCATGATGTCATGTACCAGATTTTTGGGCAGCGGAAGTTTGCCCTTGGAACCATCAAAGTTCACACGATTGGCCCACGTCAAGTATTTGTCGTACCGTACATGGTGCTGGAACAGAGAATATGCATATTTCTGAATATGTCCATTTGAAGCTCTGTACAGATGGTCGTCCAGGGAAGTTGAGATGACAGCCAGGGCAATATTGTTCAGAGAGCCTCCGAATGTATTGCGAAGTGGCCTGTGAGCAGGTGTGCTGGTCATCATTGGTGTTCCTGGCAACAGCACACTTGAATCCAGGCCTCTGCGGTCGTCCAGCCCTCTGCGGTCGTCCAGGCCTCCTCTGCGGTCCTCCAGGCCTCCTCTGCGGTCCTCCAGGCCTCCTCTGCGGTCCTCCAGGCCTCCTCTGCGGTCCTCCAGGTCTCTTCTGCGGTCCTCCAGGTCTCTTCTGCGGTCCTCCAGGCCTCCTCTGCGGTCGTCCAAGTCGCTGACTTCGTCCAGTCCGCTGCTGTGGTCCAGGCCTCTGCGGTCCTCCAGGCCTCCTCTGCGGTCCTCCAGGCCTCCTCTGCGGTCCTCCAGGCCTCCTCTGCGGTCCTCCAGGCCTCCTCTGCGGTCCTCCAGGCCTCCTCTGCGGTCCTCCAGGTCTCTTCTGCGGTCCTCCAGGCCTCCTCTGCGGTCCTCCAGGCCTCCTCTGCGGTCCTCCAGGCCTCCTCTGCGGTCCTCCAGGTCTCTTCTGCGGTCCTCCAGGCCTCCTCTGCGGTCCTCCAGGCCTCCTCTGCGGTCCTCCAGGTTTCCTCTGCGGTCCTCCAGGCCTCTGTGGTCGTCCAGGCCTCCTCTGCGGTCGCCCAAGTCGCTGACTTCGTCCAGTCCGCTGCTGTGGTCCAGGCCTCTGCGGTCCTCCAGGTCTCTTCTGCGGTCCTCCAGGCCTCCTCTGCGGTCGTCCAAGTCACTGACTTCGTCCAGTCCGCTGCTGCGGTCCCCCAGGCCTCCTCTACGGTCGTCCAGGCCTCCTCTGCGGTCGTCCAGGCCTCCTCTGCGGTCGTCCAGGCCTCCTCTGCAGTCGTCCAGGCCTCCTCTGCGGTCGCCCAAGTCGCTGACTTCGCCCAGTCCGCTGCTGTGGTCCAGGCCTCTGCGGTCCTCCAGGCCTCCTCTGCGGTCGTCCAAGTCGCTGACTTCGTCCAGTCCGCTGCTGCGGTCCCCCAGGCCTCCTCTACGGTCCCCCAGGCCTCCTCTGCGGTCGTCCAGGCCTCCTCTGCGGTCCTCCAGGCCTCCTCTGCGGTCCTCCAGGCCTCCTCTGCGGTCCTCCAGGCCTCCTCTGCGGTCGTCCAAGTCGCTGACTTCGTCCAGTCCGCTGCTGCGGTCCCCCAGGCCTCCTCTACGGTCCCCCAGGCCTCCTCTGCGGTCGTCCAGGCCTCCTCTGCGGTCGTCCAGGCCTCCTCTGCGGTCGTCCAGGCCTCCTCTGCGGTCCTCCAGGTCTCTTCTGCGGTCCTCCAGGCCTCCTCTGCGGTCGTCCAAGTCGCTGACTTCGTCCAGTCCGCTGCTGCGGTCCCCCAGGCCTCCTCTGCGGTCGTCCAGGCCTCCTCTGCGGTCGTCCAGGCCTCCTCTGCGGTCGTCCAGGCCTCCTCTGCGGTCGTCCAGGCCTCCTCTGCGGTCCTCCAGGTCTCTTCTGCGGTCCTCCAGGCCTCCTCTGCGGTCGTCCAAGTCGCTGACTTCGTCCAGTCCGCTGCTGCGGTCCCCCAGGCCTCCTCTGCGGTCGTCCAGGCCTCCTCTGCGGTCGTCCAGGCCTCCTCTGCGGTCGTCCAGGCCTCCTCTGCGGTCGTCCAGGCCTCCTCTGCGGTCGTCCAGGCCTCCTCTGTGGTCGTCCATGCCGCTGACTTCGTCCAGTCCGCTGCGGTCCTCCAGGCCTCCTCTGCAGTCCTCCAGGCCTCCTCTGCGGTCCTCCAGGCCTCCTCTGCGGTCCTCCAGGCCTCCTCTGCGGTCCTCCAGGCCTCGGTCGTCCAGGCCGCTGACTTGAACCGCTTGGTGGTGTGTTGCAATGATGGTGCGGCAAACTCCAACTTGCCATTCTTCCCTCGTTTGTTCAATGACTTTCTTCATGGCTTCTACCATCTGTTCCTTTATGCCTTCTTTAAGGCCAGCCACATCGGTCTGCAGCTGATTGACCTGTCCACCAACTTCTGACTCCATATTGGTCACCTTACTGAGTAGCTCCTTTAGTAAAACAGGACAGGTACACTGGCAGTCCTGCACTTTGGTGTTCACATCTGTGAAATGCAACCTTCTTCGTGGTGAATGTGTCATGTCTTCTTGTCCAGGGGTGGCTACATGGTCCAAAAAAGAAGCTTCCTGATGCAGCGTGTTTGTCACGTTCTCTAGCACCGGTATTTCCAGATTCATTGGCTGAACACTGTGATCTGCAGGAGATGGAACAATTACATCATTTGCCACACCACATATCATCTCCAACGTATTATTCTTTGCCTTGGCATTTTTTCGTGGTTTCACCACATTTTCTTTCTGAGCCGCCTTGGCAGTTTTCTTCTTCTTTTGTGGGACTAATGCAGCAAGTTTCTGTGCCACTGATGGGTGGGTTTTGGCACTCCCGTAAAATCTGGTAGTCTGCATTCTTTGTCTTTTGTCTAAAAATATAAAAACCACAATAAGAAAACATGTAAAGCACAGCATGCTAAAAATAGCAAACAACTGTACATTTTCAAATAAAGTGCACAACAGTAAAGTGCAAATACTGTACAGTATTTGCCTTTTTTCCCTGTGCCTCCCAACAAGAACCTCTGCAGGAGGGACAGAATGCTCTGTTACGGACTTCAGTTTAAATATACAGTATGATTACCATCACCTGTGCGAACAACTATACTGTACAGTAGTTACTGTATTTGATAAGATAGGTGTTTCACCACAAGTGATAGCAATCATTCAGTACTACTGCACATACCTGTAGTACACCGGGATAAGCAAGGTCTATGTACATTACGTTATACCGAGCTGGATCGCTTAGCAACCTGACAAAATGGCCACCGACCGTGAACTCCCAGCACGTGGCAGCGCTTGGATATGGAGTGAGATACAGTATGGTACAGTCCAGGGGCAATGCTGAAGGAGCGTCACAATCCCCTAGCTCAATTACTAGAGCCATCTTAACAGCAGTGTGGGCCCCTGGACACAGCAATGCACTGGGGCCCCTACCCACTCACCAGCGGAAGGGGTGGGGGGAGCTATCAGCGGCAGCTTTGATGCTCCGCGGGGGATAGGGGGGGTTCTATCTTTCGCTCAGTATGTACAGTAGGACCTGGAGAAATAATTTCTGCTAATTATTCCTTTACTGCACAGATGGGGCAGGAAGGAGAACACTAAACTGTAGAAGGGGGCATTGTGCTGAATGAAGGGGCCCTGGTACATGACTTCCAGGGTGGTAGGGGGTGTTTAATACACAGGGGAGGAGTGGATAATGGAGTGGGCTTAATATTAGTGTTATGGACTGCAATTAGTTTCCTGTATGAAACAGATACAGTACAGTAAATAACCCTCCTTGGAAGTGCATGGGCCCTGTGAGACTTACAGTAGTGTACAGCATAAGGGTCGACTGACATGATGTACAAGCATTACATACAGTACATGTCAGTACTGTATGTAAATTCTTCAATTATTGCCTAACAACAATGCTGCTTACTGTATATTAAATACTGTAGGCCTAGAAATGTGCATCTCAATATAGTAGTTAAAAACACAGGGGCCTATGTGGATAAGCGAGTTCTATGCACACTAAAAATGGCCACCGACCGTGAACCCCCAGCACGTGGCAGCGCTCGTATATGTAGTGAGATACAGTATGGCATACATTTCACAGTTCAGGGGGCAATGCTGAAGGAGCGTCACAATCCCCTAGCTCAATTACATTGGGATAAGCGAGGTCTATGCACATTACGGTATACCGAGCTGGATCGCTTAGCAACCTGACAAAATGGCCGCCGACCGTGAACTCCCAGCACGTGGCAGCGCTCGGATATGTAGTGAGATACAATATGGCATACATTTCACAGTTCAGGGGGCAATGCTGAAGGAGCGTCACAATCCCCTAGCTCAATTACATTGGGATAAGCGAGGTCTATGCACATTACGGTATACCGAGCTGGATCGCTTAGCAACCTGACAACATGGCCGCCGACCGTGAACTCCCAGCACGTGGCAGCGCTCGGATATGTAGTGAGATACAATATGGCATACATTTCACAGTTCAGGGGGCAATGCTGAAGGAGCGTCACAATCCCCTAGCTCAATTACATTGGGATAAGCGAGGTCTATGCACATTACGGTATACCGAGCTGGATCGCTTAGCAACCTGACAACATGGCCGCCGACCGTGAACTCCCAGCACGTGGCAGCGCTCGGATATGTAGTGAGATACAATATGGCATACATTTCACAGTTCAGGGGGCAATGCTGAAGGAGCGTCACAATCCCCTAGCTCAATTACATTGGGATAAGCGAGGTCTATGCACATTACGGTATACCGAGCTGGATCGCTTAGCAACCTGACAAAATGGCCGCCGACCGTGAACTCCCAGCACGTGGCAGCGCTCGGATATGTAGTGAGATACAATATGGCATACATTTCACAGTTCAGGGGGCAATGCTGAAGGAGCGTCACAATCCCCTAGCTCAATTACATTGGGATAAGCGAGGTCTATGCACATTACGGTATACCGAGCTGGATCGCTTAGCAACCTGACAAAATGGCCGCCGACCGTGAACTCCCAGCACGTGGCAGCGCTCGGATATGGAGTGAGAGATGGTATACATTTTAAAATACACCGGGATAAGTTGTACAGGCCATGGAGCAATGCACAGGGACATTCATCATTTACGTACAGTATATAAATAATTGTAAACCGTAAATGAAAGAATTACCGGTCAAATACTGTATGACGAAACTGTGTCAATGAGCTGGAACAGTATGGCCTGTGAAGAAGTTTTCGAAGGCAGAAACGGAGAGCAAATTATCAGGAGATTTCTGAAAGGTCGGAGAAGATCCACACAGCAAGTCTGCCTACGAGGAAACAGATTTGCAAAGTGGGTAGCGGGCGGTGACTGAGACGCTCTTTTATTCACATTCAAAAGTACAGTATGCTCTGTGATTGGTGTAAGGATGAATGCGCCTATATTGGCACCAATCACAGCGGTAAGAATTCCTTTTGTGTGAATGTGAATAAAAGAGCGTCTCAGTCACCGCCCCGCTACCCACTTTGCAAAGCTGTTTCCTCGTAAGCAGACTTGCTGTGTGGATCTTCTCCGACCTTTCAGAAATCTCCTGATAATTTGCTCTCCGTTTCTGCCTTCGAAAACTTCTTCACAGGCCATACTGTTCCAGCTCATTGACACAGTTTCGTCATACAGTATTTGACCGGTAATTCTTTCATTTACGGTTTACAATTATTTATATACTGTACGTAAATGATGAATGTCCCTGTGCATTGCTCCATGGCCTATACAACTTATCCCGGTGTATTTTAAAATGTATACCATCTCTCACTCCATATCCGAGCGCTGCCACGTGCTGGGAGTTCACGGTCGGCGGCCATTTTGTCAGGTTGCTAAGCGATCCAGCTCGGTATACCGTAATGTGCATAGACCTCGCTTATCCCAATGTAATTGAGCTAGGGGATTGTGACGCTCCTTCAGCATTGCCCCCTGAACTGTGAAATGTACAGTATGCCATATTGTATCTCACTACATATCCGAGCGCTGCCACGTGCTGGGAGTTCACGGTCGGCGGCCATGTTGTCAGGTTGCTAAGCGATCCAGCTCGGTATACCGTAATGTGCATAGACCTCGCTTATCCCAATGTAATTGAGCTAGGGGATTGTGACGCTCCTTCAGCATTGCCCCCTGAACTGTGAAATGTATGCCATATTGTATCTCACTACATATCCGAGCGCTGCCACGTGCTGGGAGTTCACGGTCGGCGGCCATGTTGTCAGGTTGCTAAGCGATCCAGCTCGGTATACCGTAATGTGCATAGACCTCGCTTATCCCAATGTAATTGAGCTAGGGGATTGTGACGCTCCTTCAGCATTGCCCCCTGAACTGTGAAATGTATGCCATATTGTATCTCACTACATATCCGAGCGCTGCCACGTGCTGGGAGTTCACGGTCGGCGGCCATTTTGTCAGGTTGCTAAGCGATCCAGCTCGGTATACCGTAATGTGCATAGACCTCGCTTATCCCAATGTAATTGAGCTAGGGGATTGTGACGCTCCTTCAGCATTGCCCCCTGAACTGTGAAATGTATGCCATACTGTATCTCACTACATATACGAGCGCTGCCACGTGCTGGGGGTTCACGGTCGGTAGCCATTTTTAGTGTGCATAGAACTCGCTTATCCACATAGGCCCCTGTGTTTTTAACTACTATATTGAGATGCACATTTCTAGGCCTACAGTATTTAATATACAGTAAGCAGCATTGTTGTTAGGCAATAATTGAAGAATTTACATACAGTACTGACATGTACTGTATGTAATGCTTGTACATCATGTCAGTCGACCCTTATGCTGTACACTACTGTAAGTCTCACAGGGCCCATGCACTTCCAAGGAGGGTTATTTACTGTACTGTATCTGTTTCATACAGGAAACTAATTGCAGTCCATAACACTGAAGTTGTATTTTCAGTACTGTACAGTATACAATACTTAAATTTGAACATCAGGTACTGGATAGTAAACATGTACAGTATTAACTTCTATCATAAAACTCTTATGCATTTTCAGATGTGTAAATTTTAGACTACAGTATTCACAAATGTTTTCTCTCCATACAGGAATTATAGTTGGACAACATGCCAGTAACTATCAACAAAACGATGAGCAAGATAATCGCCAACATGAAAAAAGAAAATAAAACCATCAAAGAGATCCATGCATGGCTCAAGGAAAGTGGCATTATAGTCACTTTAGAAACGGTGCGCTATCATGCATTCGAGAGAACAACGCCCAGATTTGTATTTCCTACAAAATGCACATGGTACGTACTGTACACTACTGTAATGTTTAAATGACTTGCTTTATACCATAAACAATTTTTTTGAAATAAAATAAAAACTTCATCAATTGTAACTGTGATTGTGCTGTTCATGAATTCATATTTTTCATACTGTATTGTACTGTAGGAGAGTGCAACAAATTGTGGAGGAACTAACTCGTGAGGATGATGAGCGTACTGCTCTGCAAATAAAACAAATTCTCCATTCCAAGTATGACCTGGACATATCGGCCACCAGCATCAGAAGGATGCGACGGAAAATGGGATGGACCTTTGGCGCAACAAGGTAAAATACTGAAAGCAGTATAAACCATACAGTAAATGCACTGTTAATAATCCCTTGATACGTGATATAATAATGCCATAAATCATTATACAGAGTGTGTACTTTATACTATATACAGTATGTGTGTGTGTATATACTGTATATATTCTATCCCAAAAGAGATACCTACTGTATAGGCACTCAGAGACAGCAATGAAGCATTGCCGGCTTATTGTGATGATTACATACTGTATACTGTGTGTGTGTGTTTGTGTGTATGTACAGTATGTATATATATATTACTCTGTATGTAACTTAATGTACTGTATGTACAGTTTAATGTATACAGTAGGTATATAATACAGTATACTGCACATACAGTCTACTGTATATACAGTAATCTGTAAATCTGTAATTTCATAACTGTATCTGATTTCATTATTTTTGGCTCTTCACAGGATATCTCCAATGATAAGAGATGTGAATAAAGAAAAGAGAGTGGAACAGGCACGGCGATGGATTGAGAGTGGTGAAACATTTGATGATGTCATTTTCACAGATGAATCGTCTGTTGCCCTTGAGCGGTTCTCCAGAATGTCATTCAGGAAACGTAACCATATCTCTTTAAAACCACGCCCAAAGCATCCATTGAAAGTCCATGTATGGGGAGGCATATCACGATTAGGAGCTGGTCCCCTATTATTTTTCGAAGGTACAGTACTATACTTTATTCTGTGCCTGTGTTCTGTAAAAATACATGTTGTACTGTAGAGTACGTGTAACTGCACAATAAAAGGAGTTGCTTATTAATGAACAACATTTTTTGATTTCTGTAGGAATCATGGATAAGAAATATTTCCAAGAAACAATAGTAGAGAAATGTATGGTGCCATTTGTGAATAAATATTACCCAACTCACCATAGGATATTCCAAGACAATGATCCTAAACACTCCGCCTCAGCCAAATTTATGGAAGAGAAAGGTATGAATTGGGAACGCACACCACCAGAGTGAGTATTCTTTCAACAGTGTACAAGTAAAATTTTGGATAGCACTCTAGTACTGTAAAAAAAAATTTTGTTTAATAAACAGTACAATATTGTATGTTTAATTTTCTCTATTTACTGTAATGTAATTAATTTTTTCTATACGCTTTTTTTTTTATTTTTATATAGATCACCAGACATGAACCCAATCGAATTAGTGTGGGCTCAATTGAAGAGGTACGTTAGGAGTGTTGCAAAGCCAACAACAAAACAGCAACTGGTGGATGGGATAAAGAAATTTTGGCTAGAAGTACTCACACCTGAACATTGTAATAATTATATAAATCACCTGTATAAAGTATTACCTGTTGTAGTTGAAAGAAATGGTCAAGCCACAAATATGTAGTTCTGTATTTTCTGTTTAAAATTTTAAATTGGTGCATTATTAAAAAAAATGATAAAATTGCCTTTGTCTGATTATTGCATAAACTAATGTAGAATATTATACAGTAGTAATGTTATTGATGTGTACTGTATGAACAGTTATTTTCAGTTTTATAAGTCCTGAATAAGAGTACTGTACATTTTGATCAGTGCAGTACATGGAATCGGATGTTGTAATACTTTATTTTTACATTAATATTGATGTTTTTCCAATAAATATTCAATTTTACAGTATGGTACGGTACAGTACATGAGGGTACCTGTACAGTATGATACGTCATTATGGGGGAGAAATACTGTATCCACTAAATGTACAGTAAAATGTTTTTTTCTTATTACAAACACACAAATGCATCTCAGATGGAAATATGCTATACACAGCAGACAGCTTATGGTGACAGAACTTCCCTACTGTATCCCCACCCATAGTCGTGGTATATTTTAGATTGCCTAATGAGACACTCCTGCAGCATTGCCAATGATTCATGTAAAACCTGTGTGCAAACAGTATCTGTATTGAATGCAAAGTACAGTAAGAGTACAGTATACAGTATTATCAGAGCCAAACCTGACCAACATGATGCCCTAGGCTAGATTTTGGCTGATGCCCTCTTGCACAGATGCTACGTAGTTCCGCCTCTAACCCTGCACCCCTTTCCCAGCACCATCACCCATTTTGGCGCTCCTACCCCCTATAATCTAAATAAGAACAATGTGCACATTTAGTGCCAGCCCAAAACAGTGTACAGTATGTTCTTGCTGGGAAGGGGCATGGTAACACAATAATACCCGAAGATGAAATGACACAACACAGTACTGCAACTTTATTCACATTATATCATGCAGTGGTGTCTCTTATTCTCATGACATCATATCATAGTACCACATTACTCCTAACAGTAATGCCCCTTATTCACATTACACCCCACCACATTCATCTTTATTTACATTAGACCACAGGTTCTCAAACTCAGTCCTCAGGACCCCACACAGTGCAGGTTTTGCAGGTCTCACAGAATCACAAGTGAAAAAATTAGCTCCACCTACTGTATGGACCTTCTAAAATGTGTCAGTTAGTAATGAATACATCTGTGCACTTGCTGGTTTACCTGCAAAACATGCACTGTGTGGGGTCCTGAGGACCAAGTTTGAGAACCACTGCATTAGACCATGCAGTAGTGCCCTTTCCTTATGTTACACCAGAAAATATTGTAGTACACCTTATACACATACAGTACAGTAATGCCACACATTAGTAATGCATTTCATATTTAAATTTTCTGATTTAATTTCATAGAGCCGCAGTCACTCACAGAATATAGGCATGTACTGTAGCATCTCATTTTATTCTGCAGAAGCTGATTATTCCCGTTTGGCTAGTTTGCCGCCTCTGTACAGTATATCACAATAGAAAAAAGTTATAGTGTCAGTGAAAAAAGCACCTCATGACAGATACTGTACACAAGCTCATGTCTAAATACTGTATACTGTAAGCAGTGACATTAAGGGGTACAATACTGTATATGCAATTGCAGTCGAATTCCGGAAGGAATACGGAAAAAATGGACACGGGATCCCCCATCTTTTTAGAACCAGCACCGGGCTCTGCGCCTGGTCCTGGTGCAAAAAATAAGGGGGACAAAAAAAGCGTAGGGGTTCCCCATATTTTTTGAATCAGCACTGGGCTCCACTAGCTGGACAGATAATGCACAGCCGGGGGAGACTTTTATACCGGTCCCTGCGGCCATGGAATTAAATACCCAACTAGTCACACCTGGCCGGAGTACCCTGGAGGAGTGGGGGCCCCTTAAATCAAGGGGACCCCCCTCCAGCCACTCGATTATCTCTATCACCCCTGTGTATTGTAGCTAGGGGATTGTGATGCTCCTTCAGCATTGCCCCGTAGCCTGCAAAATCTGTGCTGTTATTTGCTCCATAGCTGAGTGCCTCCTAGGAGCTACTGTAGGAGTCACAGGCGGTAGCCATTTCAATTGAGTCTGCCCTGCTATAGAATTGTACAGGTATGTGTACATTACCGTACGGTGCATAGAACCTTTACAGTAGAAACTCTCCTGCAGCTTTGGCCTGCTTTACTGTATGTACTGTAAAACTTGTGTTTTGTCAGTTTGCTATGCGACCGAGCCCGGTGTAACGTACAGTACTGTAATGTGCATAGACCTCGCTTACAGTATCTCTGTGTATTTTGGCTAGGGGATTGTGACGCTCCTTCAGCATCGCCCCGTAGCCTGCACAGCTTATGCCATTTCTCATTCCATACCCAACTGCTGCATGCCACGAGGTGGGGGTTCAGGAGGTGGGGGTTCATGGGCAGTGGTCGTTTTGACAGTGTGCTATGCGATTGAGTCCGGTGTACCGTAATACTGTATGCAATCCTACAGTGGCTTATCCCTCCCCTGTGTATTTTGGCTAGGGGATTGTGACGCTCCTTCAGCATTGCCCCATAACCTGCACAAGGGTTCAGGGGCGGCGGCCATTTTGCCAGTGTGCTACAGTATGTCATCGAGTCCGGTGTACCATAATATGCATACTGTGTATTTTAGCTAGGGGATTGTGACGCTCCTTCAGCATTGCCCCATAGTCTGTACAATCTGGACTATTACTTGCTCCGTAGCCTAGGGCCTCTGTGGGGCAAGGAGTCATAGGTGGTAGCCATTTCTATTCAGTCTGCCCAGCTACAGAATTGTATGTGTACTGTGTACGGAGCATAGTACCTTAACCTGCATAGAACCTGCACATTATGGTACACCGGACTCGATCGCATAGAACCGCTCATGCAGCTACTGTATGCCCTGGTTTACAGTATGTGAATAAAAAAAATAATAAAGTGTCTGAAAAAAACTACAGTAACATGCATTCGTACTTAAGGAATCGAACCCTGGACTCTGAGTATAGGAAGCGAAACACTTCACCACTTCGCCGCAGACAAATGTATAAATCCGTTGGTTTTGATTATGCTGTAATGGCTACGGGATTAGGACGATAACATACTGTAGAAAATTCCTAATCTTGAGAGGCAATAGTGAACTTGTAACACACATCCATTTGCGACAGTGTACACTACTGGTTTTACAGTACTGTGTTTTGTCTGCGGGACTTGGACGCTCACATACAGTATTCATAAAGTATTGTAGATGGATCATATACTGTATGCTGTACTACTGTATTTGCGTCGGTGTCGTACTGTATATACAGTACTGTATTAAATAATGCAGCGTAATGAGTACAGTATTTGCTGTATGCAGCGTAATGAGACGCCTTAGTAAAGTAGTCCTTATTATGTATGTCAGTATTGTATTTTACGGGAGACCACACGCATGCGCAGTGGTGATTGTAAAAAGCGACATCTGGTGGCTGATCGCAGGTATTACACGTAAAGGTAACGCCAAACGTCAAATGTCTGTCTCCGTGCGATTAGATAGCCTCTCTGTGGCTAGGCGCGCCTCGCTACGCCACAGTACGCTGCGTATGGTCGAACGGGACAACCGCCGCGGCCACTCAAGATAAAGGTGGCTACATCTGTATGAAACCGTCATTCTTGCATCCTTATTCTACCAAGAAACAGTTCGTATCTCCAAGTCTTATGCAAAAAAACTTTAAAAATGTATTTATAAAAAATAAAAAATAAAAACATTAAGCACTTTACCGGTTGCTGGCAGGCTGAAATTTACAGTACAGTTCGGTATTTGATCAACAGGGTTATCCTCACCGGACCTCCAGGACGCCAGAGATATATATCAAGGTATTTCCCTTCTATCTGGACTTAGCTACCAGACATTCTCCACTTCAGGGTAACCTCTCCCGCTGGCCATCCCCTCAATCTCCGTCTCGTTGTTTGAACCTCCTTAACCGATGTACTGCCCGTAAAAGGTATTATTGCAGCTCCCGGCCTTCTTCTCACTTGGTTATAGTGACCGAAACCACCTATGCGTTTCAACCCATCCCGGGTCTTTGTCAAGGTATAGGTGATTTCGGTCCGGTCACTATTTATGTCCTATCCTGGAGATCCGGTGTGCAAAACCCACCTACAATCATTCATGTTCTGGGTAGAGATGAGCGCCTGAAATTTTTCGGGTTTTGTGTTTTGGTTTTGGGTTCGGTTCCGCGGCCGTGTTTTGGGTTCGAACGCGTTTTGGCAAAACCTCACCGAATTTTTTTTGTCGGATTCGGGTGTGTTTTGGATTCGGGTGTTTTTTTCAAAAAACACTAAAAAACAGCTTAAATCATAGAATTTGGGGGTCATTTTGATCCCAAAGTATTATTAACCTCAAAAACCATAATTTACACTCATTTTCAGTCTATTCTGAATACCTCACACCTCACAATATTATTTTTAGTCCTAAAATTTGCACCGAGGTCGCTGTGTGAGTAAGATAAGCGACCCTAGTGGCCGACACAAACACCGGGCCCATCTAGGAGTGGCACTGCAGTGTCACGCAGGATGTCCCTTCCAAAAAACCCTCCCCAAACAGCACATGACGCAAAGAAAAAAAGAGGCGCAATGAGGTAGCTGTGTGAGTAAGATTAGTGACCCTAGTGGCCGACACAAACACCGGGCCCATCTAGGAGTGGCACTGCAGTGTCACGCAGGATGGCCCTTCCAAAAAACCCTCCCCAAACAGCACATGACGCAAAGAAAAAAAGAGGCGCAATGAGGTAGCTGTGTGAGTAAGATTAGCGACCCTAGTGGCCGACACAAACACCGGGCCCATCTAGGAGTGGCACTGCAGTGTCACGCAGGATGTCCCTTCCAAAAAACCCTCCCCAAACAGCACATGACGCAAAGAAAAAAAGAGGCGCAATGAGGTCGCTGTGTGAGTAAGATTAGCGACCCTAGT
This sequence comes from Pseudophryne corroboree, assembly GCF_028390025.1. Lineage (NCBI taxonomy): Eukaryota > Metazoa > Chordata > Amphibia > Anura > Myobatrachidae > Pseudophryne > Pseudophryne corroboree. Next base: position 678,200,565 of record NC_086445.1, on the reverse strand, counting down.
GGCCGACACAAACACCGGGCCCATCTAGGAGTGGCACTGCAGTGTCACGCAGGATGTCCCTTCCAAAAAACCCTCCCCAAACAGCACATGACGCAAAGAAAAAAAGAGGCGCAATGAGGTAGCTGACTGTGTGAGTAAGATTAGCGACCCTAGTGGCCGACACAAACACCGGGCCCATCTAGGAGTGGCACTGCAGTGTCACGCAGGATGTCCCTTCCAAAAAACCCTCCCCAATCAGCACATGATGCAAAGAAAAAGAAAAGAAAAAAGAGGTGCAAGATGGAATTGTCCTTGGGCCCTCCCACCCACCCTTATGTTGTATAAACAAAACAGGACATGCACACTTTAACCAACCCATCATTTCAGTGACAGGGTCTGCCACACGACTGTGACTGATATGACGGGTTGGTTTGGACCCCCCCCCAAAAAAGAAGCAATTAATCTCTCCTTGCACAAACTGGCTCTACAGAGGCAAGATGTCCACCTCATCTTCACCCTCCGATATATCACCGTGTACATCCCCCTCCTCACAGATTATCAATTCGTCCCCACTGGAATCCACCATCTCAGCTCCCTGTGTACTTTGTGGAGGCAATTGCTGCTGGTCAATGTCTCCGCGGAGGAATTGATTATAATTCATTTTAATGAACATCATCTTCTCCACATTTTCTGGATGTAACCTCGTACGCCGATTGCTGACAAGGTGAGCGGCGGCACTAAACACTCTTTCGGAGTACACACTTGTGGGAGGGCAACTTAGGTAGAATAAAGCCAGTTTGTGCAAGGGCCTCCAAATTGCCTCTTTTTCCTGCCAGTATAAGTACGGACTGTGTGACGTGCCTACTTGGATGCGGTCACTCATATAATCCTCCACCATTCTATCAATGTTGAGAGAATCATATGCAGTGACAGTAGACGACATGTCCGTAATCGTTGTCAGGTCCTTCAGTCCGGACCAGATGTCAGCATCAGCAGTCGCTCCAGACTGCCCTGCATCACCGCCAGCGGGTGGGCTCGGAATTCTGAGCCTTTTCCTCGCACCCCCAGTTGCGGGAGAATGTGAAGGAGGAGATGTTGACAGGTCGCGTTCCGCTTGACTTGACAATTTTGTCACCAGCAGGTCTTTCAACCCCAGCAGACTTGTGTCTGCCGGAAAGAGAGATCCAAGGTAGGCTTTAAATCTAGGATCGAGCACGGTGGCCAAAATGTAGTGCTCTGATTTCAACAGATTGACCACCCGTGAATCCTTGTTAAGCGAATTAAGGGCTGCATCCACAAGTCCCACATGCCTAGCGGAATCGCTCCCTTTTAGCTCCTTCTTCAATGCCTCCAGCTTCTTCTGCAAAAGCCTGATGAGGGGAATGACCTGACTCAGGCTGGCAGTGTCTGAACTGACTTCACGTGTGGCAAGTTCAAAGGGCATCAGAACCTTGCACAACGTTGAAATCATTCTCCACTGCGCCTGAGACAGGTGCATTCCACCTACTATATCGTGCTCAATTGTATAGGCTTGAATGGCCTTTTGCTGCTCCTCCAACCTCTGAAGCATATAGAGGGTTGAATTCCACCTCGTTACCACTTCTTGCTTCAGATGATGGCAGGGCAGGTTCAGTAGTTTTTGGTGGTGCTCCAGTCTTCTGTACGTGGTGCCTGTACGCCGAAAGTGTCCCGCAATTCTTCTGGCCACCGACAGCATCTCTTGCACGCCCCTGTCGTTTTTTTAAAAATTCTGCACCACCAAATTCAAGGTATGTGCAAAACATGGGACGTGCTGGAGTTTGCCCATATTTAATGCACACACAATATTGCTGGCGTTGTCCGATGCCACAAATCCACAGGAGAGTCCAATTGGGGTAAGCCATTCCGCGATGATCTTCCTCAGTTGCCGTAAGAGGTTTTCAGCTGTGTGCGTATTCTGGAAACCGGTGATACAAAGCGTAGCCTGCCTAGGAAAGAGTTGGCGTTTGCGAGATGCTGCTACTGGTGCCGCCGCTGCTGTTCTTGCGGCGGGAGTCCATACATCTACCCAGTGGGCTGTCACAGTCATATAGTCCTGACCCTGCCCTGCTCCACTTGTCCACATGTCCGTGGTTAAGTGGACATTGGGTACAGCTGCATTTTTTAGGACACTGGTGACTCTTTTTCTGAGGTCTGTGTACATTTTCGGTATCGCCTGCCTAGAGAAATGGAACCTAGATGGTATTTGGTACCGGGGACACAGTACCTCCAACAAGTCTCTAGTTGGCTCTGCAGTAATGATGGATACCGGAACCACGTTTCTCACCACCCAGGATGCCAAGGCCTCAGTTATCCGCTTTGCAGTAGGATGACTGCTGTGATATTTCATCTTCCTCGCAAAGGACTGTTGAACAGTCAATTGCTTACTGGAAGTAGTACAAGTGGGCTTACGACTTCCCCTCTGGGATGACCATCGACTCCCAGCGGCAACAACAGCAGCGCCAGCAGCAGTAGGCGTTACACGCAAGGATGCATCGGAGGAATCCCAGGCAGGAGAGGACTCGTCAGAATTGCCAGTGACATGGCCTGCAGGACTATTGGCATTCCTGGGGAAGGAGGAAATTGACACTGAGGGAGTTGGTGGGGTGGTTTGCGTGAGCTTGGTTACAAGAGGAAGGGATTTACTGGTCAGTGGACTGCTTCCGCTGTCACCCAAAGTTTTTGAACTTGTCACTGACTTATTATGAATGCGCTGCAGGTGACGTATAAGGGAGGATGTTCCGAGGTGGTTAACGTCCTTACCCCTACTTATTACAGCTTGACAAAGGGAACACACGGCTTGACACCTGTTGTCCGCATTTCTGGTGAAATACCTCCACACCGAAGAGCTGATTTTTTGGGTATTTTCACCTGGCATGTCAACGGCCATATTCCTCCCACGGACAACAGGTGTCTCCCCGGGTGCCTGACTTAAACAAACCACCTCACCATCAGAATCCTCCTGGTCAATTTCCTCCCCAGCGCCAGCAACACCCATATCCTCATCCTGGTGTACTTCAACACTGACATCTTCAATCTGACTATCAGGAACTGGACTGCGGGTGCTCCTTCCAGCACTTGCAGGGGGCGTGCAAATGGTGGAAGGTGCATGCTCTTCACGTCCAGTGTTGGGAAGGTCAGGCATCGCAACCGACACAATTGGACTCTCCTTGTGGATTTGGGATTTCGAAGAATGCACAGTTCTTTGCTGTGCTGCTTTTGCCAGCTTGAGTCTTTTCATTTTTCTAGCGAGAGGCTGAGTGCTTCCATCCTCATGTGAAGCTGAACCACTAGCCATGAACATAGGCCAGGGCCTCAGCCGTTCCTTGCCACTCCGTGTGGTAAATGGCATATTGGCAAGTTTACGCTTCTCCTCCGACAATTTTATTTTAGGTTTTGGAGTCCTTTTTTTACTGATATTTGGTGTTTTGGATTTGACATGCTCTGTACTATGACATTGGGCATCGGCCTTGGCAGACGACGTTGCTGGCATTTCATCGTCTCGGCCATGACTAGTGGCAGCAGCTTCAGCACGAGGTGGAAGTGGATCTTGATCTTTCCCTAATTTTGGAACCTCAACATTTTTGTTCTCCATATTTTAATAGGCACAACTAAAAGGCACCTCAGGTAAACAATGGAGATGGATGGATTGGATACTAGTATACAATTATGGACGGGCTGCCGAGTGCCGACACAGAGGTAGCCACAGCCGTGAACTACCGCACTGTACTGTGTCTGCTGCTAATATATAGACTGGTTGATAAAGAGATAGTATACTCGTAACTAGTATGTATGTATAAAGAAAGAAAAAAAACCCACGGTTAGGTGGTATATACAATTATGGACGGGCTGCCGAGTGCCGACACAGAGGTAGCCACAGCCGTGAACTACCGCACTGTACTGTGTCTGCTGCTAATATATAGACTGGTTGATAAAGAGATAGTATACTCGTAACTAGTATGTATGTATAAAGAAAGAAAAAAAAACCACGGTTAGGTGGTATATACAATTATGGACGGGCTGCCGAGTGCCGACACAGAGGTAGCCACAGCCGTGAACTACCGCACTGTACTGTGTCTGCTGCTAATATAGACTGGTTGATAAAGAGATAGTATACTCGTAACTAGTATGTATGTATAAAGAAAGAAAAAAAAACCACGGTTAGGTGGTATATACAATTATGGACGGGCTGCCGAGTGCCGACACAGAGGTAGCCACAGCCGTGAACTACCGCACTGTACTGTGTCTGCTGCTAATATAGACTGGTTGATAAAGAGATAGTATACTCGTAACTAGTATGTATGTATAAAGAAAGAAAAAAAAACCACGGTTAGGTGGTATATACAATTATGGACGGGCTGCCGAGTGCCGACACAGAGGTAGCCACAGCCGTGAACTACCGCACTGTACTGTGTCTGCTGCTAATATATAGACTGGTTGATAAAGAGATAGTATACTACTAATATTATATATACTGGTGGTCAGGTCACTGGTCACTAGTCACACTGGCAGTGGCACTCCTGCAGCAAAAGTGTGCACTGTTTAATTTTAATATAATATTATGTACTCCTGGCTCCTGCTATAACCTATAACTGGCACTGCAGTAGTGCTCCCCAGTCTCCCCCACAATTATAAGCTGTGTGAGCTGAGCAGTCAGACAGATATATAATATATATAGATGATGCAGCACACTGGCCTGAGCCTGAGCAGTGCACACAGATATGGTATGTGACTGACTGAGTCACTGTGTGTATCGCTTTTTTCAGGCAGAGAACGGATATATTAAATAAACTGCACTGTGTGTCTGGTGGTCACTCACTATATAATATATTATGTACTCCTGGCTCCTGCTATAACCTATAACTGGCACTGCAGTAGTGCTCCCCAGTCTCCCCCACAATTATAAGCTGTGTGAGCTGAGCAGTCAGACAGATATATATAATATTATATATAGATAATAGATGATGCAGCACACTGGCCTGAGCCTGAGCAGTGCACACAGATATGGTATGTGACTGAGTCACTGTGTGCTGTGTATCGCTTTTTTCAGGCAGAGAACGGATTATAAATAAAACTGGTGGTCACTATCAGCAAAACTCTGCACTGTACTGAGTACTCCTAATGCTCCCCAAAATTAGTAAATCAAGTGTCTCTCTAATCTATTCTAAACGGAGAGGACGCCAGCCACGTCCTCTCCCTATCAATCTCAATGCACGTGTGAAAATGGCGGCGACGCGCGGCTCCTTATATAGAATCCGAGTCTCGCGATAGAATCCGAGCCTCGCGAGAATCCGACAGCGTCATGATGACGTTCGGGCGCGCTCGGGTTAACCGAGCAAGGCGGGAAGATCCGAGTCGCTCGGACCCGTGAAAAAAAACATGAAGTTCTGGCGGGTTCGGATTCAGAGAAACCGAACCCGCTCATCTCTAGTTCTGGGTCCCGTCATCCACATTACAGGGCCTCTTAAAGTTATATTATATCCCAATAATACATACGAACCATTTCTAAAATACATCATACTTTCAAGGTATACAAACTGTATATAAATCTCAATATCAGACATTTTTAATAAAAATTACTCATAATTTCATTATTCTTTAAAGGGATTAACTAAACTGGTGAGCAATTCAATCTCTTTCTCAATCGAAGAAGATACCAAGTTTCAATACGGGAACAGAACAGTTAAAGAAGGACTGGTATAAAGTGCTGGACATTTGCTCACTTTTACTGATGGAATTAATAATTAGTGAAAGAAGAGAAAATCTCAATACGAGTGAGAAAGAGATTGAATTGCTCACCAGTTTAGTTAATCCCTTTAAAGAATTAGCCGATTTTAAGGAGTTTGAAAAAGGAATAGTGGATAAGTTAAAGAGAAATGAACAGGAATTTATAAAGAAAAAACAAAAAGTTTTGGAGAGCTAAAGATGATCTAGCTAAAGGGAATTACTATCAGGATTTTGCGATAGTGGAGCAATCTAATAGTGTAGAACCAATGAACCAGCACGGGACAGAAATATTTAGACCAGAGAAAAAACGAGCACCATATAATAGTAAAAGAGAAGTAACCTATCCGCACAATAATAGAAATGAAAAACAGAGATATATAGGGAAATTTAATGATGAATGGAGGTATAAGAAAAAATTAATCCCGGAGTATGAGCAGAATAAAAGAAAGAATCAGGCTGATAGAAGAAATGTGTCACCACATTTAAAAGATATAGAAAATAAATTTAGCAGTAGAAATAGGAATCATTCAAAATTAAAAAGTCCAGGTACTCAGACAGAACGGTGGGGAAAATTATCTGAGCGTAGACCCCAAGATAATCAGAGAGAGGAAAGAGGAAGAAATAGGTGGAGGGAAGAACGACATAATTTTTTAGGAGAGAGTCAATGGGATCCAGAATTAGAAAGACAAGAACGAGGTTTGTACAGAGAAAGATGGAGAAAAGGATATATAGAAAAAGGGGGAAGAGAGGGGGATATGCAAAAAGGAAAGAGAGGCAGAAAGAGAAACTTAAAACACAAAATAAATTAAGAAAGATTAATTTAGAAACCAGTGTTCAAAAAGACACTAACATTTATAATATCAGCTCATATACATTGACGACCTTGGAAGAGAACGTGTTAAAAAAGGTTTAAAATTTGCACCCAACAATACAGTTAAGGGGTTTGATTTATTTGTTGATAAACGGTTCTTTTCTGAAGGGGAAAGAAATAAGGAGGTCCATCCAGATTGGGAGGAGCCAAAGAGGTCTAAATTTAAGAAAAAAATCACACTTTAACCCAATACACAGCAGAGGTGCAGCCGTTAATACGTTTGGCAAGATGGTGATTGCCGATCTAGAAAAGGTCTGTAATAAGACTCAAAATAAAGGAAAGTCAGGAACATATAATAATCTTTCCAGGAAAGAAATAGAGGCTTTAAAGAGCCTCCAGGAGAATAAATCCATCACCATCAAGCCCGCCGATAAGGGAGGCGGGGTGGTGGTGATGGATACGAAGAAGTATGAAGATAAAGTGAAGTCAATGTTATCAGATAGAGAAACGTATTTGTCTATTAAGAAAAATCCTATGGAGAGAATTAAAAAGGATTTATGTATTTTGGTGAAAAAAGTATTGTGGGTGGGGGTTATTACGGAACAAGAAAGAGACTTTCTGTTGACCAATGATCCGACTTTGCCGGTAATTTATGGATTGCCTAAAATTCATAAAAATAAAGATGACCTGCCACTACGACCAATAGTGTCAGGAGTTGGTTCGGTGACAGCAAACCTCTCACAATTGATAGATTCTTTTTTGCAACCTTTGGCGTGTAAGGGAAATGTATATCTTAAGGACACAACAGATATAATTAACAAATTAAAAGGAGTTCAGTGGCAACCCGGAGACATCCTTGTAACAGCGGATGTGGGGTGACTTTACTCAATAATAAAACATGAACAAGGAATAAAAGCCGTTGAAAACTCTTTAATTAAAGAAAAAACAGAGGAACAATTAAAGGATTTTATTTTAGAAAGTATTAGTTTAATTTTGATGAATAATAATTTTTTCTTTAAAGATGTGCATTACCTGCAACGCCTTGGGACTGCGATGGGTATGAGATTCGCCCCCAGTTTTGCGAATATATTCATGGATTCATGGGAAGAACAATACGTGTGGGGTGAGCTGGGGGCGGGTCTTGTACTCTATCAGCGGTACATAGACAATATTGTCTTTGTTTGAAGAGGTGGAGAGGAATCACTAATTAACTTTCAAGAAAAATTAAACAAGAATGATTTTGGGGTAGTACTGACCTATATGCAAAGTGAGTCAATCATCAATTATCTGGACCTAACAGTTTATATAAAAGATATGACCATTTGCACTCAGAATTACAACAAGCCCACTGATAGTAATTACTTTATTGGAAAAGATAGTAGTCACCACCCTAGTTGGTTGATAGGGGTACCAGGTAGCCAGTTCCGGCGTTTAAAACGGAACTGTACAGAAGGTACATTTTACAGACAACAAGCTGAGGTGATGAAAGAACAATTCTTGCAAAAGGGGTATGAGGCTGATATATTACAGAATGCACTGGAAAGTATAGAAGAGGTGGATAGGGAAATTCTTTTACAGCCCAAAATTAGAGAAAAAGGGGATGATTTTACTGTCTCATTTGTCACTACCTATAACTCAAAATATAAAGTTATAGAGGGTGTACTCAAAAAACACTGGGAAATATTGAAAAGTGATGATATATTGAGACAGATACTTCCAGAAAAGCCTAAAGTCATATATAAGAGAGCCCCTAACTTAAAAAATATGTTAGTAAATAGTGCCGTAGCCCCTGCACCCACAATGATGACAAGAACTAGAACCAAAGGTTTTTTAGGTGTGGAATGTGTGGAGCCTGCAAGAACAGTAAGGGGACAGAGGGGAGTAAAATAGAAACCTTTAAATCATCCGTAACTAATAAAATGTATAAGATCAAGCACTTTATGACCTGTGAAACGCAAAACGTAGTTTATTTAATAGAGTGTGTCTGTATGAAGCAGTATGTGGGAAGAACAAGCAGAGCCTTCAAGATCAGGATAAGGGGAACATATGAATAATATAAAGAAAGGGTTTGATAAGCACTGCCTATCAGCACATTGTAAGGCAGAACATAGATGTTCTATTAACAGCATGATTAATTTTAAAGCTATAGAACAGGTTAAGGGGAGTTGGAGAAAGAATGATGGGGCCGCATCTCTGGCGAGAGCAGAGATGCGATGGATCTATGAATTGAAAACCCTGCAACCAGAAGGTTTGAACGGTGATTTTGAGATTAAGTGGTTTCTTTAAGAGTTAAATGAAAGAATCACCGTTCACACCTAAAAATAATGTGATGAAATTATGAGTCATTTTTATTAAAAATGTCTGATATTGAGATTTACATACAGTTTGTATACCTTAAAAGTATGATGTATTTTAGAAATGGTTCGTATGTATTATTGGGATATAATATAACTTTAAGAGGCCCTGTAATGTGGATGACGGGACCCAGAACATGTATGATTGTAGGTGGGTTTTGCACACTGGATCGCCAGGATAGGACATAAATAGTGACCGGACCGAAATCACCTATACCTTAACAAAGATTCGGGACGGGTTGAAACGCATAGGTGGCATAGGTGGTTTCGGTCACTATAACCAAGTGAGAAGAAGGCCGGGAGCGGGAGCTGCAATAATACCTTTTACGGGCAGTACATCGGTTAAGGAGGTTCAAACACCAAGACGGAGATTGAGGGGATGGCCAGCGGGAGAGGTTACCCTGAAGTGGAGAACGTCTGGTAGCTAAGTCCAGATAGAAGGGAAATACCTTGATATATATCTCTGGCATCCTGGAAGTCCGGTGAGGATAACCCTGTTGATCAAATACCGAACTGTACTGTAAATTTTAGCCTGCCAGCAACCGGTAAAGTGCTTAACGTTTTTATTTTTGATTTTTTTTATAAATACATTTTTTAAGTTTTTTTGCATAAGACTTGGAGATACGAACTGTTTCTTGGTGGAATAAGGATGCAAGAGTGACGGTTACATATATGTGACTTTACTGTTTCTTAATGAAGAGCTGAATAAGAAACGGCATTTATAATCACCATAGCATGATCATGGCTTTGTAAATGCATAGCCAGCTCCAATTAAAAAACACATTTGGAGTTTTTGCTGGTTTCTTTTCTGGAAGAAGGACACTTCTTTTTATTCATGAATATAAGCAAGTTTGTCTGAGAACGGCGCTGATTATTTCAAAGCTTTTTTTCTATATGTGCATTACTTGAAGGTGTTCAAGTTCAAGATGGAATCCCTGCGAGCAGTGATTGCGGGCCTGGAAGGACAGGAATTTATGGTCTCCTTGGATATCAAGAACGCCTATCTGCATATTCCAATTTGGCCGCCTCATCAGTTGTACCTGCGATTTGCCCTACTGGTTTGCCCTACTGGACAATCACTTCCAATTCCAGGCACTACCCTTCGGCCTGTCCACAGCCCTGGGGGTATTCACAAAGGTGATGGTGGAGATGATGTTTCAACTCTGGGTCCAGGGTGTCAATGTGGTCCCTTATCTGGACGATCTTCTGATAAAGGCACGATCCAGAGAGCTTTTGTTGCTCCATATCGACCGCACCATCCATCTTCTGTCGGACCATGGGTGGATACTCAACTTGCAGAAGTCCCACCTAGATCCAACTCAGAGGCTCCTGTTCCTGGGGATGTTGCTGGGTACTGTGGCATAGAAGGTGTTTCTACCAGAGGACAAGGCGAAAACACTTCAGGAGATGGTGCGCATGTTGCTCCGACCTACTCCAGTGCCCGTCCATCTTTGCATAAGATTGTTGGGAAAGATGGTTGCCTCATACGAGGTGATCCAGTATGGGAGGTTCCATGCCAGAATGTTTCAGTTGGATCTCCTGATCAAGTGGTCCGGATCGCATCTGCAGAAGCAGCGGATGATTCGGCTGTCACCTCAGGCCAGGATTTCCCTCCTGTGGTGGCTACAGTCCTCCAATCCCCTGGAAGGCTGAAGGTTTGGGATTCAGGATTGGACCCTCCTCGCAACGGATGCAAGTCTATGGGGATGTGGAGCTGTCACTCAAGGGGCGCAGTTCCAGGGCAGGTGGTCAGCCCACGAAAACCTCCTTCCAATCAACATTCTCGAACTTCGGGTGATCTACAATGCTCTGCTTCAGACCTCTCCTCTGCTCACAGATCACGCAATCCAGGTAAAGTCGGACAACGCCACGGCTGTGGCGTATATCAATCGTCAAGGAGGGATAAAAAGCAGAGTATGCATGCGAGAGGTGTCAAAAATACTCCTCTGGGCGGAAAGAAATGCAAGAGCGATGTCAGCAATCTTCATTCCAGGTGTGGACAACTGGGAGGCGGCTCTCCTGAGTCATCATGATCTCCACCCAGGGGACTGGGGGCTCCACCATCTGGTGTTCCAGCAGCTCATCGACCGGTGGGGTTGCCCACAAATAGACATGTGTTATGAGCCACGGCTGTGGCTCATTCCTGTTTTGCAGTTTTGTTCTGTATTTTATGTTTATAAAGTTGTCTTGCATGCCAGGATTTCCTGTTGCTCTGTTTTAGAATACTCTTGTCTGCTGCCGCTGGTGAGTCTGTGTTATTGCAGCTTGTTCCCATGTGTTCAGCCTCACCTGGCTGCTAATTGCATCTTGTCAGTTTGGAATCATGCAACAGGGCAGCTGCATGGGATTATTAATTAGGCCTCTCTGTTATATGCTGGCTGACTGCAATTCACAGATGCTGGTGATATTTCTTGGTTTTCAGTCTGCTTGAAGTATGACCTGGTTCCTGCCAGTCCCTGAGCTCCTGTATAGCAGTGTCTGACTAGCTGCTTCCTGTGTTGATTCCTGTGTCAGTCCCTGTGTCGATTCCTGTGTCTGTTCCCGTGTCCTGCTGTGAGGCGTTCCTGCCCTGAGGTCCAGTGGCTTTGCCTATCCCTGGTCAAGTTCCTGGTTTCCTGGTGTCCACCGGTCTGTCGTTTGGGATTCTGCCTGTCCTCCAGTTCTGAGAGTGTGTGTCGGCATCATTGAGGGTTCCTGTCCGTTTGCCAGTATTCGTACCGGTTCCGTGAGTAGCGGCTCTCCCGCGTCCGTTGGCCTAGGCCGCTGTATTTCATTATTGTTTCTGTCCCTGGTGTTTTGCAGAGGGTTCTGCTTATGCTGTCACCGCCGGTACACAAAGGTATTGTGTCGGCGTGTGATCAGCATTTCCTTTGTTGTTATTTTCCTTTGGCGGTTTCTCCGCACATACTTTAGGTTTTTAGTTAGCTTGTAGCCCCTGGCCTGTTTGCTTAGTTAGAGGGCCTCTTTGTCACGATCCGGGTATCTGGACGCCATTTCTTACCCATCAGATGCCTCCTAAGGCTGGCTCAGCGCTCCAGGACCGGATTCCATCTGTTATCCTGATGTGCATATTCCCGCATCCTCTCCTGTCTCTCTGGACGCTGTCACAGTAACGCCTTATACATCTGGCATGGCGTCTCCCGCGGCCTCCGCCGCCGTTCCTGAGCTTCTGCATTCAGAGTGGCGATTACGTCAGCCGCGGCCTCCGCTGTGTCCGCGTGGTTGGATGTGCACCTGTCAGCCTGGCGTCTCCTGTCTCCGGTGGCCGGCGCCGCCATTACTGTTTTCCAGACCACATGGATTACAAACCAAACTTCCCTCCAAGTGTCTGCATGGGCGCAGCCATCTTGGATTCTGTCATCTGATCATATTCACCAATCTGCTGTCTGTATTATTAATTTGCATAATTGCCTAGCCAATGCCTTCCTTGCTGCAGGTATAAATAGGTTGTGCCTGAGCAAGGAAGGCGTCAGTGCTTTGGTTGTCAAACCTAGTTCCAGTTTGTCTCTCTTCTGTGAATGTCTTCCAGGTTCCAGCTCCTGTCTCCAGACTTCTGCTATAGAGACCCGCACCAGCATTCCATCTGCGGTGTAGCCTGACTCTCCGATCCATACTGGACTCACCTGTTTCCAGCTACAACATCACCTGCTTCCAGCTCAGCTTCCAGCAGTGTACAGCTTCTCTTAAAGGGCCGGTGTCCTTTCTGCAGTTTACCACTCTCCACCGGTATTATTATTTCTCCGCTCTCAAATTCTACATTTCATCTACATTGCATCGCTCTCAAGCTTTATTTATTATTTAACTGGTTCCAGCCAGTATCCACTCCGTGCCAACACCTGTCTGGTTCTAACCAGTACCCACAGCAGCATTTTATCTACAGCAGTCCAGCTTTCCCTGGAACACCAGCTGGTACGATCCTGGGCTTTCCTCTTTGCTACAGTTGAGCCTGGTAAGGACTTTCCAACTTGCAGATAATAAGAACTGTCTCATACCACCAGAGCTCTGTGGCCCCTGCCACCCTGTAGTACCCAGGAACTGTATTATTATTTCTCTGCTGATTTTTATGTTACTTTTTACTGCTACTGTGATGCATGGAGTTTGTCATAAATAAATATCATTGACTTTTACTCAAGTTGTCGTGGTCACGCCTTCGGGCGGTTTCTCTTCATGTTACTTACATGTCCAGGGGTCTGATACAACCTCCCAGGTTCCGGTACATCTCAGCCCCTACAACTGAGGCTGCCTTCCGTCAGCTCAGGCCCTCAGTTGTGACAGTAAGCACTGACCAAATGAATCCAGCCGGAGACCAGGATCAAGCAGCCAGGCCGATGCAAGAACTGGCAGCCCGACTTGAACATCAGGAGGCTGCACAGGGCCACATCATCCGCTGTCTCCAGGATCTCTCTACTCGGCTGGATGGGATTCAGACAACTCTCCGTGGATCAGGCGCATCTGGGGCGTCAACCACAGTGACTCCAACTATAACCCCACCCACCTTACCCGTTTCTGCTCCACGTCTTCATCTTCCAACGCCAGCAAAATTTGACGGATCTCCAAGATTCTGCAGGGGATTTCTCAACCAGTGTGAGATTCAGTTTGAGCTACAACCTGGCAATTTTCCCAGTGACCGTACAAAAATTGCCTACATCATCTCTCTTCTCAGTGGCTCAGCCCTTGACTGGGCATCACCGTTATGGGAGAGGTCCGACACCCTGCTATCTTCTTACACTGCATTCGTGTCAACATTCAGGCGCATCTTCGACGAGCCAGGCCGGGTAACTTCAGCTTCGTCTGAGATTCTCCGTTTACGCCAGGGATCACATACTGTAGGACAATATCTTATACAGTTCCAGATCCTGGCATCCGAACTGGCATGGAACGACGAGGCCCTGTATGCTGCATTCTGGCATGGTTTATCTGAGTGTATTAAAGACGAGTTAGCTACCAGAGACTTACCCTCCAAGTTAGATGAGCTAATCTCACTTTGTACAAAAGTTGACTTACGTTTCAGAGAGAGAGCAACTGAGCGTGGAAGATCATCTGCTCCAAAATCTTCTGCTCCTCCTCCTCGCCAACTGTCACCAACTAAAGATGAGCCCATGCAAATTGGCCGTTCCCGTTTAACTCCTGCTGAGCGCCGAAGACGTCTCTCCGAGTCTCTCTGTCTTTATTGTGCAGCTCCGTCTCACATCATTAATGCTTGTCCCAAACGTCCGGGACTCCAGACCCTAGCTCTCCAAGGAGAGGGCCGGCTAGGAGTAATGATCTCCTCTCCATCCCCTCAAGATTGTAATCTCCCAGTCTCGCTTCAAGTTGCTCAACGTTATCAGAACGTCATTGCCCTCTTTGATTCCGGAGCAGCTGGGAACTTTATTACCGAAGCCTATGTTAAACGGTGGTCCCTACCCACCGAGAGACTTCCTTCCTCCTTTTCCTTAACTGCCGTGGATGGCAGTAAAATTTTTGATACAGTTATTGCTCTAAGGACTCTACCAGTTCGTCTGAGAGTGGGAGTTCTTCATTCCGAACTTATTTCACTTTTAGTGATTCCAAGAGCCACACATCCTGTGGTCCTGGGCCTTCCATGGCTCCGTCTTCACAATCCTACAATTGATTGGACGACTACGCAAATCCTGGCATGGGGTCCCTCCTGTGCTGAGACATGTTTGTTTAAAGTGTTGCCTGTCTGTTCTTCCTCCCCCAGGTCGTCTGATGTTCCACCTCCTCCATATCAAGATTTCACGGATGTGTTCAGTAAGGCTTCTGCTGATATCCTTCCTCCTCATAGAGAATGGGACTGCCCGATTGATCTCGTTCCAGGGAAGGTTCCACCTCGAGGCCGAACTTATCCGTTGTCTCTGCCCGAGACGCATTCTATGGAGGAATACATTAAAGAGAACCTAGCAAAGGGGTTCATTCGACCTTCTTCTTCTCCAGCCGGCGCAGGCTTCTTTTTTGTAAAAAAGAAAGATGGTGGTCTGCGGCCGTGCATCGACTACAGAGGTTTGAACGACATTACCATCAAGAACCGCTATCCTTTACCCCTGATTACTGAGCTCTTTAACAGAGTTAGCGGAGCTACCATCTTTACAAAGCTGGACTTGAGAGGTGCATACAATCTCATCCGGATCCGTGAGGGTGACGAGTGGAAGACCGCATTTAACACCCGTGACGGACATTATGAGTACCTCGTCATGCCCTTCGGATTGAGCAATGCTCCAGCTGTCTTCCAGCATTTCGTCAATGAGATCTTCAGAGACATTCTATACCGTCATGTCGTGGTCTATCTAGATGATATCCTCATTTTTGCCAACAATTTAGAGGAACATCGTTTTTGGGTAAAGGAGGTTCTGTCCCGTCTCCGTGTCAATCATCTCTATTGCAAATTAGAGAAATGCGTCTTTGAAGTCAAGTCCATTCCGTTTCTAGGGTACATTGTGTCCGGTTCCGGACTAGAGATGGATCCTGAGAAACTACAAGCAATCCAGAATTGGCCGGTACCCTTAACCCTCAAAGGGGTCCAGAGGTTCTTAGGATTCGCCAATTATTACCGAAAGTTTATACGAGACTTTTCCACCATTGTGGCGCCTATTACTGCTTTCACCAAGAAGGGTGCTAACCCGTCCAAGTGGTCTGAAGAAGCCATGCAAGCTTTTCATCTTTTAAAACAGAGGTTCATCTCTGCGCCTGTCCTGAAACAGCCTGACATCGACTCTCCTTTCATCTTAGAGGTGGATGCCTCCTCCGTTGGAGTAGGAGCGGTGTTATCTCAGAGGGCTAAAGATGGCCATTTACATCATTGCAGTTTCTTCTCACGGAAGTTCTCCCCAGCGGAACGCAACTATGCCATTGGCGACCAGGAGTTGCTAGCCATCAAGCTCGCTCTAGAGGAGTGGAGATATCTGTTGGAGGGAGCTTCTCATTCAATCACCATCCTTACAGACCACAAGAACCTTCTATATCTGAAAGGCGCACAATGTCTCAATCCTCATCAGGCCAGATGGGCACTTTTCTTTTCCAGGTTCGACTTTAAACTCCAGTTCTGTCCGGGCTCTCAAAATCGCAAGGCCGATGCCCTTTCCCGCTCATGGGAGCAAGAAAATGAGTCAGAGTCTTCAGACAAGCATCCTATTATAAATCCGTTGGCATTCTCCATGGTAGGGATGGACTCTACGCCCCCATCAGGGAAGAGTTTTGTGAAGCCGACACTAAGGAAGAAGCTCATGCATTGGGCCCATGCTTCCCGCTTTGCCGGACATACAGGTATCCAAAAAACCCTGGAGTTTATCTCTAGGTCCTATTGGTGGCCAACTCTGAAAAAGGACGTTTTGGAGTTTATTGCATCTTGCCCAAAGTGTGCTCAACATAAAGTATCCCGCCAGTCGCCTGCGGGGCAACTGGTTCCACTATCTGTTCCCCGTCGACCATGGACCCATTTGTCGATGGATTTTATTACAGATTTGCCCATGTGCAACAAGTTCAATACCATCTGGGTGGTAGTTGACCGGTTCACCAAGATGGCACACTTCATTCCTCTCACCGGTCTTCCGTCAGCTTCCAAGTTGGCTCAAGTATTCATACAAGAGATCTTCCGACTCCACGGTCTTCCAGAAGAAATTATCTCAGATCGAGGAGTTCAATTCACAGCCAAATTCTGGCGAAGTTTATGTCAAGTCCTCCAAGTCAAGCTAAAGTTTTCCACGGCTTACCATCCTCAGACCAATGGTCAGACTGAGAGGGTGAATCAGGACTTGGAGTCCTTCCTCCGCATCTATGTGTCCTCCTCTCAAGATGACTGGGTTCAATTACTTCCCTGGGCCGAGTTCTGTCATAACAACCAGTATCATTCTTCATCTTCTTCAACACCATTCTTCACCAACTTTGGATTCCACCCTAAAGTCCCTGAGTTCCAACCGCTTCCAGCAACTTCTGTTCCCACAGTGGATATCACCTTGCATCAGTTTGCCAATATCTGGAAGAGCGTACGATCAGCTCTGCTCAAGGCATCGTTCAGGTACAAGAAGTGTGCGGATAAGAAGCGTCGAGCAGTTCCTGCTCTCAAGGTGGGTGATCGGGTATGGTTATCCACAAAGAATTTGAGGTTGAGAGTTCCCAGTATGAAGTTTGCACCTCGCTTCATCGGTCCTTTTAAAATTGATCAAGTCATCAATCCTGTTGCTTACAGACTCCAGTTACCTCCTTTCTTAAAAATACCCAGGACATTCCATGTTTCCCTGTTGAAACCGTTAATCTTGAATCGGTTTCATTCCTCACTTCCTCCAACTCCGAAAGTCCAAACTCAACGAGGCGTTGAGTATGAAGTGGCCAAGATCCTGGACTCACGTCACCGTTACGGTCGACTTCAGTATCTTATTGACTGGAAGGGTTATGGCCCTGAGGAACGTTCATGGACCAATGCTTCTGATGTCCATGCTCCTGCCTTGGTCCGGAGATTCCATTCCAAGTTTCCTCAAAAGCCAAAGAAGTGTCCTGGGGCCACTCCTAAAGGGGGGGGTGCTGTCACGATCCGGGTATCTGGACGCCATTTCTTACCCATCAGATGCCTCCTAAGGCTGGCTCAGCGCTCCAGGACCGGATTCCATCTGTTATCCTGATGTGCATATTCCCGCATCCTCTCCTGTCTCTCTGGACGCTGTCACAGTAACGCCTTATACATCTGGCATGGCGTCTCCGGCGGCCTCCGCCGCCGTTCCTGAGCTTCTGCATTCAGAGTGGCGATTACGTCAGCCGCGGCCTCCGCTGTGTCCGCGTGGTTGGATGTGCACCTGTCAGCCTGGCGTCTCCTGTCTCCGGTGGCCGGCGCCGCCATTACTGTTTTCCAGACCACATGGATTACAAACCAAACTTCCCTCCAAGTGTCTGCATGGGCGCAGCCATCTTGGATTCTGTCATCTGATCATATTCACCAATCTGCTGTCTGTATTATTAATTTGCATAATTGCCTAGCCAATGCCTTCCTTGCTGCAGGTATAAATAGGTTGTGCCTGAGCAAGGAAGGCGTCAGTGCTTTGGTTGTCAAACCTAGTTCCAGTTTGTCTCTCTTCTGTGAATGTCTTCCAGGTTCCAGCTCCTGTCTCCAGACTTCTGCTATAGAGACCCGCACCAGCATTCCATCTGCGGTGTAGCCTGACTCTCCGATCCATACTGGACTCACCTGTTTCCAGCTACAACATCACCTGCTTCCAGCTCAGCTTCCAGCAGTGTACAGCTTCTCTTAAAGGGCCGGTGTCCTTTCTGCAGTTTACCACTCTCCACCGGTATTATTATTTCTCCGCTCTCAAATTCTACATTTCATCTACATTGCATCGTTCTCAAGCTTTATTTATTATTTAACTGGTTCCAGCCAGTATCCACTCCGTGCCAACACCTGTCTGGTTCTAACCAGTACCCACAGCAGCATTTTATCTACAGCAGTCCAGCTTTCCCTGGAACACCAGCTGGTACGATCCTGGGCTTTCCTCTTTGCTACAGTTGAGCCTGGTAAGGACTTTCCAACTTGCAGATAATAAGAACTGTCTCATACCACCAGAGCTCTGTGGCCCCTGCCACCCTGTAGTACCCAGGAACTGTATTATTATTTCTCTGCTGATTTTTATGTTACTTTTTACTGCTACTGTGATGCATGGAGTTTGTCATAAATAAATATCATTGACTTTTACTCAAGTTGTCGTGGTCACGCCTTCGGGCGGTTTCTCTTCATGTTACTTACATGTCCAGGGGTCTGATACAACCTCCCAGGTTCCGGTACATCTCAGCCCCTACAACTGAGGCTGCCTTCCGTCAGCTCAGGCCCTCAGTTGTGACACTCTTGTTATCATCCTGTCTCGGATTTCCCTTTGTCTCTCACTAAGACCGGGGGGCATCGGAGTTGGGCAGACATAATCCGCCCTTCAAACGCGGCTGCCAAGGGCTCAAGAAACCATAGTCTCGCAAGGGATTTCTGACAGCACGGGTGAGACAACAGAGTTAGGGCGCCAGGGGCTATTCCCTTTCCATTCCCCTTTCCCAGCGTTACGTCCTGGTGCTCTGGACTCACTTCATGAACATCTCCCTTGTTCTGAGCACCAGGAACATAACATTATCACCAGCCATACCACAAAAAAAGAAATAAAACTTTTTTTCTTTTTTGGCCCAGTCCAGTGTCTAGTCTAGAATCCAGTCCTGTCTAGAATTCAGTGTGCAGAATCCAATCCGGTGTTTAGAATCCAGTCTTGTCTAGAATTCAGTGTGCAGAATCCAATCCGGTGTTTAGAATCCAGTCCTGTCTAGAATTCAGTGTGCAGAATCCAGTCCGATGTTTAGAATCCAGTCCGGTGTTTAAAAAAAAAAAAAAAAAGTCTTGTTTTGTTTAGCAAAATTTAGTCTTGCCTTGTCTTGTCTTGTCTTGTCTTGTCTAGTTTTAAATCCTCCTATGTCTACTATGCAAGCCCTGCAGGCATCTCTCGCAGCCCTGAACTCTGTTTTCAGTGCTTTGAGACCAGAGCGACTAGAAGTTTTGCAGCAATCCCTAAAGCAACTGCAAAACCTTCTGACTAAAATCTTGCTCATCTTGCCAGAAGTCGTTGAGAGTACATCTATCTCTAAAGAGACTCTTGTTCACAGTATGGTGACAAGAGAATCCTCTGGTTTAATTGAAGAGAAAAAGTTTAAAAGTTTTCTGCGGCCCAGGCTCTCAGAAGAGGAGCGTCTGCGTCGCAGAAACTTAAACTTATGCCTATATTGTGGGGGTTTAGGCCACTATCTGCAGACCTGTGAGTTGCGCAAGCCAAAGTGTGGTGACGAGTCTTGCCCTCTGGCCAAGTTGAGTCAGGATACAAGACCTACTCCTGTCTCTACTGTGGCAGAGGTACTTGTCACACAACCCACACTAAAAAGCTCTCTGTCCTATAATTGGGGTCCTTGGGCAAGGGAGCCCCATTATAGATTCAGGAATCAAAAGAGAATGTTTCTCTCCTCTCTTGAGGTTCCTGTGGAAGCGGAGTTGCAAGCCCCTGGAGTGGTGCCCGATGCCCAGGTTCCTGGAGTGGTGCCCGATGCCCAAGTTCCTGGAGTGGTGCCCGATGCCCAGGTTCCTGGAGTGGTGCCCGATGCCCAGGTTCCTGGAGTGGTGCCCGATGCCCAGGGTCCTGGAGTGGTGCCCGATGCCCAGGGTCCTGGAGTGGTGCCCGTAGCCCAGGGTCCTGGAGTGGTGCCCGTAGCCCAGGGTCCTGGAGTGGTGCCCGTAGCTCAGGATCTTGGTGCGGTACCTGATGCCCAGAGTGCTGGTGCGGTACCTGATGCCCAGAGTGCTGGTGCGGTACCTGATGCCCAGAGTGCTGGTGCGGTACCTGATGCCCAGAGTGCTGGTGCGGTACCCGATGCCCAGTGTGCTGGTGCGGTACCCGATGCCCAAGCTTATAGAGGGACATCAAATATTGTAGTTCAGGTGTCCATACCAGAAGGGGTCTCAGAAGCTGTTACCCCAGGTAGGGACTTGAAGAGCGCAACCCTAGAAAGGGTCTCTAAAACCATAGTTCTTGAAGGGAACTCGAGAAGCAAAACCCCAGAAGGGATCTTTGAAGTAATATCCCCAAGTGGGGTCTCGAGAGACGCAGCCCCAAAGAAGGGTCTAGAAGTCGCTTCCCCAGGAAAGAACTTAAGAAGCATAGCATTAGTGGAGGATCTGAACGTTATTGCTTCAGCAAAAGTCCCGGAAGTCATAGTCCCGGGAGAACTTTCGATAATTATCGACTCGGAGAGGGAGGCCGATGGCCCGATCCCAGTCAGGGAGGCCAACGGCCCGGTCCCAGTAAAAGAATCCGAGGTGCTGACCCCAGTGGGGTTCCCGGAGGCCACTGCCCCAGCGGGGTTCCCGGAGGCCACTGCCCCAGCGGGGTTCCCGGAGGCCACTGCCCCAGCGGGGTTCCCGGAGGCCACTGCCCCGGGTGGAGTTCAGAAAGTCACTGCCCCGGGTGGGGTTCAGAAAGTCACTGCCCCGGGTGGGGTTCAGAAAGTCACTGCCCCGGGTGGGGTTCAGAGAGTCTCAGCCTCGAGTAAGGTCAATAGTGACCAGGTCCTAGCAAAGCACTCCAGTCAGTCAGATGAGAAGGAAACAGATCCTGACTCTGATATCTCAACATCCATAACCTTTGATAGGGACTTAGCCCAATTTCTGGCGCTTTTCAAACACTATTACACTATTATGTTGTCTAGACCATTTCTGGGCATCACTTCAGAAAACCTTGGGCTCTATCTGATTTATTCTTTTAGAGGAGAGCCTTTTGAGTGGGCGACCAGCCTAATGAAAGCTGAAGATCCCATTCTTCAGGATCCCCTAGCATTCAGTGATGCAATTATTAAAAGATATGGTTCCAAAGAAATTGGTTCAGGTTCCTCTAGGTCACCCGTCTTATATGCTGAGAGTCCACCAAATACTGTAAACTCAGCACAAGAGTCTCAGCCCGTTGTTTTGACTGCAGGATGTGCTTTTCTGACTTCTTCTTCTAATAATAGTACTTTACCAGAAAGTTCAGCTCCCAAGGGTAAGAGACCTGTCTCTGATTTGAACGCAGCCTTGCTGGGTGGTACCATCAGTTCAGACAATGTTTGGGGAATTACCTTGGTCAGACCTAAAGAGCTTTGTAAAAAGAAGAAGAAGAAAAAGAAATAATTTTTGACTCTTGCCTTGATAAAAAAAAAAATATATATTTTTTTTTCCCTTGTCTTGTGTCCAGTGGCCACCATCAAGGGGAGGGCACTGTTACAAGTTGTTGCTACAGCTTGTTTTTGTTTTCTTGTCTGTTAGACCAGTGTGTCAGGTTTTTTTTTGTATCCCTTGTTCTGGATAGTCTGAATTTTGGGGTCTTTTGACCCCTCCTCAAGGGGGGGGTAATGTTATGAGCCACGGCTGTGGCTCATTCCTGTTTTGCAGTTTTGTTCTGTATTTTATGTTTATAAAGTTGTCTTGCATGCCAGGATTTCCTGTTGCTCTGTTTTAGAATACTCTTGTCTGCTGCCGCTGGTGAGTCTGTGTTATTGCAGTTTGTTCCCATGTGTTCAGCCTCACCTGGCTGCTAATTGCATCTTGTCAGTTTGGAATCATGCAACAGGGCAGCTGCATGGGATTATTAATTAGGCCTCTCTGTTATATGCTGGCTGACTGCAATTCACAGATGCTGGTGATATTTCTTGGTTTTCAGTCTGCTTGAAGTCTGACCTGGTTCCTGCCAGTCCCTGAGCTCCTGTATAGCAGTGTCTGACTAGCTGCTTCCTGTGTTGATTCCTGTGTCAGTCCCTGTGTCGATTCCTGTGTCTGTTCCCGTGTCCTGCTGTGAGGCGTTCCTGCCCTGAGGTCCAGTGGCTTTGCCTATCCCTGGTCAAGTTCCTGGTTTCCTGGTGTCCACCGGTCTGTCGTTTGGGATTCTGCCTGTCCTCCAGTTCTGAGAGTGTGTGTCGGCATCATTGAGGGTTCCTGTCCATTTGCCAGTATTCGTACCGGTTCCGTGAGTAGCGGCTCTCCCGCGTCCGTTGGCCTAGGCCGCTGTATTTCATTATTGTTTCTGTCCCTGGTGTTTTGCAGAGGGTTCTGCTTATGCTGTCACCGCCGGTACACAAAGGTATTGTGTCGGCGTGTGATCAGCATTTCCATTGTTGTTATTTTCCTTTGGCGGTTTCTCCGCACATACTTTAGGTTTTTAGTTAGCTTGTAGCCCCTGGCCTGTTATCATCCTGTCTCGGATTTCCCTTTGTCTCTCACTAAGACCGGGGGGCATCGGAGTTGGGCAGACATAATCCGCCCTTCAAACGCGGCTGCCAAGGGCTCAAGAAACCATAGTCTCGCAAGGGATTTCTGACAGCACGGGTGAGACAACAGAGTTAGGGCGCCAGGGGCTATTCCCTTTCCATTCCCCTTTCCCAGCGTTATGTCCTGGTGCTCTGGACTCACTTCATGAACATCTCCCTTGTTCTGAGCACCAGGAACATAACAACATGATAGCTTCTCAGCTCAACAAGAAACTTCCCTGGTATTGTTCACGAACCAGGGACCCTCAGGCGAGGGCAGTGGACACACTGGCGTCACCTTGGCTGTGTCAGCTAGTCTACCTGTTTCCTCTGATTCCATTACTTCCAAGGGTGCAAAACCGAATCAAGAATCAGGGTGTCCAGGCAATTCTGATTGCCCCAGATTGGCCTCGGAGGGCGTGTACCCCTCCGAGGCCAATCTGGGGCAATCAGAATTGCCTGGACACCCTGATTCCTGATTCGGTTTTGCACCCTTGGAAGTAATGGTGCCGCGGCTCTTCTGGACATGTCTGTCGAAGAACCCTTGGCCTTGCAATTATGCCGAGCTGCTACCTGGTCAGGGAAGAACACTTCTGTGAAGTTCTACAAGTTTGATACCCTGGCCAAAGAGGATACCCAGTTTGGGCAGTTGGTGCTGCAGCAGTCTCCGCACGTTCTGGAAGCTTTGGGACATCCCCATCGTACTAGATCCCCCCAATATCCCTTATGGATGCTAGAGAAAAGAGGATTTTAATACCTACCGGTAAATCCTTTTCTCGTAGTCCATAAGGGATATTGAGCGCCTGCCTCAGTGCGTGGACTTTTCTGTAGGGTCTTGTTCTATAATTACCTGTTCAGCCGTTGCTGGTTGTTGTATGTTAGTGGTGTGCTGGTGTGTAAATCTTACCACCTTTTCTGTTATCATGCTCCTTCTCTCATATATGTCCTTTCTCCTTCGGGCACAGTTTTACCTATAACTGCCTATGGGAGGCGGAATAGAGGGGAGGAGCCAGCACACCAAGCTGAAGAAATTTAAAGTGCACTGGCTCCTTTGGACCCCGTCTATACCCCATTGTACTAGATTCCCCCAATATCCCTTATGGACTACGAGAAAAGGATTTACTGGTAGGTATCAAAATCTTATTTTCACATAAACCTGGTATCAATTTCAGGATGTTGACCCAGACATTCTGAGGTCGATATTGTGTTGCAGACTCTGAATGTCGGCGTGGTTAGTCATCCTTCTGACTAGATACCCTAACTTGGGATGTACAGTGCCCAAAATGTGTAAATAGTTTTTGCGGCACACGTTTCATTTTACAGGAAGATAGATATGTAGCACTTATAATATGACTTTTATTGCTCATTTACTTGTTCAAGAAGAGAGAACAGTTTTATTCATTTACATTTATGATTGTCAGAATAACTCCCTCCGACATTTTCATGTACAATGTGTGTGTATAACGCAACAATGTATTTAAAAAAAAAAGTTCCTATCTTGATGATTGCCTCTTGTCTTTAATATGCCTGTTGGCTGAATTACCATCAATTATCCTGAATTAAGGAGCTGATTTATCAGTGATAAAATTCGTTATGAGATAAAACTTGTTGCGTATAGTAAATGGTGTTCCAGCCAATCAGTTCCTAATTGTCATGTGTTTGAAAAAAGACAGTTGAGAGCTGATTGGCTGAAGCACCATTTGTCATAACTAACAAGTTTTATCACTCACAATGAGTTTTATCACTCGTTGATAAATAAGCCCCCTACGATTACAGCCAGAGCTGAAGATGAACCACTGTACCACAAAGGAACATGACATACATAGGCACACACAGACACAGACGGGATATGTTCAATTTGCCGGCTGACAGGATCTTGGCGGTAAGGACACCGATGCCACAATCCCGACAGCTGACAATGCCGCCAGCCTCATCCCACTGCCGGCATTCTGGCATGCTGCAAGTAGAAAAATGTCTCACAGGTACTGTGTGCATGCGCCCAAAAAATGGATGTGGCCAAATGCCACATGGGGCGTGGCCAATGAAAATTGGGGCGTGATACACATATGGGGGGGCAGATACACATATGCCTTCACAGTACCAGATACGCCCCCACCGTGCCAGATATGCTCCTACAGTGCCAGATACAAAAATGCCCCACTGTGCCAGATGCACAAATGCCCCAAGGTGACAAATGCACAATTGCACCACCGTGCCAGATGCACAAATGCCCCATGGTGCTAGATACACAAATGCCCCCAGTAGCGCCATATATGCCCCCAGAGTGTCAAATACACATTGCCCCAGAGTGTCAGATAAACATATGCCCCCACAGTGCCAGATATGCCCCCAGTGCGCCAGATGCACATATGCCCCCACAGTGCCAGATATGCCCCCACAGTGCCAGATGCACAAATGCCCCACGGTGCCATATGTACAAATGCCCCACGGTGCCAGATGCACAAATGCCCCCAGTAGTGCCATATATGCCCCCAGAGTGTCAGATACACATTGCCCCAGAGTGTCAGATACACATATGCCCCCCACAGTGCCAGATATGCCTCCACTGTGCCAGATACACATATGCCCCTTCAGTGCCAGATATGCTCCACAGTGCCAGATATGCCACCACAGTGCCAGATACACATGCCCCCGCAGTGCCAGATATGCCCCCACAGTGCCAGATACACATATGCCCCTTCAGTGCCAGATATGCCCCCACAGTGCCAGATACACATATGCCCCTTCAGTGCCAGATATGCCCCCACAGTGCCAGATATGCCCCCACAGTGCCAGATACACATGCCCCCACAGTGCCAGATATGCCCCCACAGTGCCAGATACACTTATGCCCCTTCAGTGCCAGATATGCCCCCACAGTGCCAGATATGCCCCCACAGTGCCAGATACAGATATGCCCCCACAGTGCCACATATGCTCCCATAGTGCCAGATACACATATGCCCCTTCAGTGCCAGATATGCCCCCACAGTGCCAGATACACATATGCCCCTTCAGTGCCAGATATGCCCCCACAGTGCCAGATATGCCCCCACAGTGCCAGATACACATGCCCCCACAGTGCCAGATATGCCCCCACAGTGCCAGATACACTTATGCCCCTTCAGTGCCAGATATGCCCCCACAGTGCCAGATATGCCCCCACGGTGCCAGATACACATATGCCCCTTCAGTGCCAGATATGCCCCACAGTGCTAGATATGTCCCCACAGTGCCAGATACACATGCCCCCACAGTGCCAGATATGCCCCCACAGTGCCAGATACACATATGTCCCTTCAGTGCCAGATATGCCCCCACAGTGCCAGATACAGATATACCCCCTCAGTGCCAGATATGCCCCCACAGTGCCAGATATGCTCCCACAGTGCCAGATACACATGCCCCCACAGTGCCAGATGTCCTCACAGTGCCAGATACACATATACCCCCACAGTGCCAAATATGTCCCCACAGTGTCAGATACACATGCCCCCAGAGTGCCAGATATGCCCCAGCAGTGTAACTCACCGTTGTTGCTGCTGCCTGGGGCTGGCACTGTCTTCTGCTGCTGGCCTGAGGCTGGGGAGAGGAGAGCGCAGCACGCTCTCCTCCTGCCCCTATCCTGCCCTCAGTCCGGTCTCCTGTATATTAGGACTGGCGTTGGTCCACGAGTCAATCAGGGCCCACGGTCCGGCAGCAGCGGCTCCTGATTGGCTGCCGGTCCATGAGCTCTGATTGGCTCACGAACCGGCTCAGTGCACGCCGCCACCAGACTGAGGGGACTTGGGCAGGCAGAAGAGGAGAGGCACATGCTGCGCTCTCCTCTCTCCAACACCCAGTGTCTGCAAGGTGGCGACCCGGCGGTATGGCATACCGGCTGGGATTTTCTTACCGGTATGCCATACCGCCCCGTACCGCCATACTTGTAGCACTGGCCGGCATCCCACCCACCGGTAAATCAAACTGAATCCAACACAGACAAACTAATTGCATTCATATGTGGTACAGGTACCTGGGCAAAGACTCCCAAGAACATACAGTAACTGCAAAAGTGGGACATGACAAAGGATCTCATACAAACAGCTTTCCCCGCACTCTGGCCCTCATTCCGAGTTGTTCGCTCGTTATTTTCCTTCGCATCGGTGCGATTTTCCGCTAACTGCGCGTGCGCAATGTTCGCACTGCGGCTGCGCCAAGTAAATTTGCTAAGAAGTTTGGTATTTTACTCACGGCATTACGAGGTTTTTTCTTCGTTCTGCTGATAGTAGTGTGATTGACAGGAAGTGGGTTTTCTGGGCGGAAACTGGACGTTTTATGGGAGTGTGTGAAAAAACCTGCCGTTTCTGGGGAAAACGCGGGAGTGGCTGGGCGAATGCTGGGTGTGTATGTGACGTCAAGCCAGGAACGACAAGCACTGAACTGATCGCACTGG
The DNA here is from genome assembly GCF_028390025.1 of Pseudophryne corroboree. Lineage (NCBI taxonomy): Eukaryota > Metazoa > Chordata > Amphibia > Anura > Myobatrachidae > Pseudophryne > Pseudophryne corroboree. The sequence continues at coordinate 678,173,459 of NC_086445.1, read as the reverse complement.
AAGAGTAAGTCTCGAGCTACTCAGAAACTGCAAAGAAAAATCTTTTCGCTATATTGCGAATACTTCGTTCGCAATTCTGCTAAGCTAAGATTCACTCCCAGAGGGCGGCGGCTTAGCGTGTGCACTGCTGCGAAAAGCGGCTAGCAAGCGAACAACTCGGAATGAGGGCCACTGGGAGTGTATCTTAGCTTAGCAGAATAGCGAACGAAAGGTTAGCAGAATTGCTACTAAATAATTCCTTGCAGTTTCTGAGTAGCTCCAGACCTACTCCTAGACTGCGATCACCTCAGTCCGTTTAGTTACTGGTTTGACATCACAAACACGCCCTGCGTTCGGCCAGCCACTCCCCCGTTTCTCCAGACACTCCCGCGTTTTTACCTGGCACGCCTGCATTTTTTAGCACACTCCCTGAAAACGTCCAGTTTCCGCCCAGAAACACCCACTTTCTGTCAATCAAACTACGATCACTCGAGCGATGAAAAAACGTCGCTCGAGCTTGTGTAAATCTACCAAGTTTTGTGTTAAATTACTTAGCGCATGCGCGCTGCGTACCATGTGCATGCACATTTTCCACCTAATCGCTGCGTTGCGAAAAACGGCAACGAGCGAACAACTCGGAATGACCACCAAAGTTTTATATTTTGGGTAGAATTTTTTTTTCCTCCATTATACCCAACACAATATCACAAAATCTAGTTGTCACAAACGGAACAAGCCAAATCCACCACTATTTTGTAAAAGGTAATTCCCCTGAAATCCAAATTAAGAGCCTATGTTAATTTTTTTTATGAAAGCCTATGATAAAGAGCTATAATTTAGCTTGTCAACCAATGCTGAAACCTCAAAAGATACACAGCTACAGATTTTGTTTTTACAGTGTCACGTATGGGACATTTTCACTCATTTTCATGAAATGGACCAAAAGCTAAAGCCACAATAGCAATAATTCCTAAAATAAGAAAGAGTCGAGCCTCTAGACCAGTGCTTCCAACTTTTTTGATTTATGGCACTCTAGAGTATCTATATATTTTTTCACTGCACCCCTAGTCCAAAAGTTTGTTACGGAGAAATTAAGAAAAAAATCTTAAATTAAATAAATTGTGTTTATAGGTCAACCTTAGGCTCAGATATGTGGTGACGGACAGGATTCACTTCTGTTTGTCCCCTATTATATGATTACAAGCCATCAGCACTGGTTTTGCCTATTACATTGACCATAAATAATTTGAATTGGTCCTGGACCACCAACCCAAGGCACCCCTGCAAGTGTCCTGAGGCACCCCGGGGTGCCACGGCACACAGGCCCTCATTCCGAGTTGTTCGCAGCAGATCATTGCATCGCAAACGGCAAAAAAAACTCAAACTGCGCAAGCGCAAAAGCGGAAATACGCATGCGCAAGCCTAGCGATACGACACTTGTGCATAATTGCTATAATAAAATCTGCTCGTAATACACAAACGAAAACAGGGAGTGACGGAGGCATGGCAGAGGCACGGCTTCGCAATCCTACGAAATGGGCGTGAAAGTGGGCGGCTAGTGTGGGAGTATGCATCCAGCAGTAGGCGTGTTTTTGGTAAAAATGCGTATCCTATGTTAAAAGTACATAACAAATGTTCGCTATCTTGACGCAGCCGAAGAGTAAGTCTGCAGCTACTCAGCACTTGCGAAGTACTGTTACAAGTGTGTGTCTGCTCTAATTAGCAATTAATTAGCAACTGAATTCACCTGTTGAGCATTTACCCGCCAAACACTGCTCTTACAAAATAAAACAAACAGCAATTATATGGCCACTTAATATTTGTATTGTTACCACAAATAAATATGACACACTCACAAATAATGCACTGTATATTTTGAACAAATAAAAATTAACTGATGTTAAATGCATGTTTTAGTTATTTGTTTAATAATCTCAAATGTGACTAAACAAACTTATAAACTACATCAGCTAAATCTTCTCGACATAGACATATTCCTTTGTACATACCAAATAGCATGAGCACCATAATGCAGCCTACATTTAATGTGACTTAATATGTTTGTGTTGTTTTTTGGGGGGAATATGTGTCCATATCTAATACTATGGCATGTTGCCCCTAGTAACCCATGGGTTTTTTTTTTTTGGGGGGGGTTTATATGGCCAATTAAGTGTTGTGCAAGGCATACAGATTTAAAATTACACTATGCAATGTTTGTCTTAATATTCTGATTGTTCCCTTGTTCCACAAATGTCAATATGCCATGTTCAAGTTAACAGGGCACAGTTTTCCTGAGTGCATAACCTTTAATAAAACACACAAACAATTGTAAAGTAATTTTTTTTTACTTCAAAAAAAGAACAAAATCACCAACACAACATGGCTACAAATGAGCATCAGATACAGAGATGGACATAGCAGCAAGCAGATGGCATTGGCCAAATGCACATAGCAGAACCCAGTACTATGGTAACCCCTTCTTCTGACAAAATATGTTGTTTCCATTAAGTAAGTGAACCCCCAGCCAGACTAAACTTTTAGGGGAACTGAGGTAGATTCTGGAACAAACACACAAACACAAACATACACAGCACGCTAGGAAGAGGAAGATGGCTCAGGTGTAGGCACAAATAACTCACAGGCTACAATTTAAAGAAAACCTTTCACTTTGAGGGAGTTCTACATTCTGGCCACACAAGCCAAAATAAAAAAATACATCGAGGCAACATGTAAAACATGGGTGCTGCCCATCTGGAGAGACATCACTTTCTATTTTTTCCCCCCGCCTGATGATGTTCTTCTTGGCTTGGTCTGCGGAGCAACCTTCGAGGGCCCTGCCCAGTGGGATGTTCTTCCTGGGCAAGGGGAGGGGAGGGAGCCGATGTGGCTGGCTCTCTGCCACTGTGGGCAAGGGAGACAGCGATGTCCTGGAGCCCTTGCCGAATAGAATTGGCAAGTTCATGGAAGGATGAGGCGAGTTGATCTTGGCCCTGCCTGATCTCTGCCAGACCTTGGCAGAGTTGAGCTACACCTTGCTCCACACTGGTTCTGTGCTCAGTGAGCCGGACAGGTATCTGGCTTACCTCCCGGAGCATCCTGTCCTGAAAAGCATTCAGGCTCTCACCATACCTGGCTATTTCAGTCAGGATTTCCGGGATAGCAGAGGGTTAGGTGGGGGGGCCAGTTGGAATCTGGATGGGTGGGATTTGTGGTCTCACACTGCCAGACACACTAGGTCCCTCCACCTCAGCCTTAGCCACATAACCCTCCTGTGACTCTACCTGCTCACCCCCCTGTGCTGTGTTATGTGCAAAGCAAATAGAATAATGAGTGGAAAAAGAGTAGAAAAAAACAATATGAGACTTTTGTATCCAAAAAAATTTAACAATACAAATATGTGTGTAAACTTACCTGGCAAGTCATGTGCATGGAGTATTTCAGGCAGGTCCGTGTCCATATAAGACACCCCAACCCCCTCCTCGTAGCTCACACAGTCCATCGCTATCTCCTCAAGATCTGTGTATTCCACAGTGGCAGCAGGACCTCCCCCTGTTGCCCTCGAGGCATTCCACTCCGCAGACCTCTTGCCCTTCAGGTAGGATTTGAAGTCGGCCCAACTACATATGTGGTGAAAAATAGGGGCAAGATAGTGTTAAATTATGAAAATCTGCTTTAATATATAGTACACATGTTATGCATTTGGTTGCTATAGGCAACATCACATCTAAGTAACTTTTTAATAATACTTGGCACAGAAAATGGACTGGCAATATACACTTACCGTCTTCGAACTTCCTGCGAGGTGCGGACTATTGAGCCGACTTCATTCACAGAATCAGTGATGTCCCTCCAAATTCTGTCTTTGGTTGCAGCACCCATGTTTTTGGGTCCTCGATGTATTTTTTGCATGGTCTGTGTGACCAAAATCCGTAACTCCCCCTTAGTGAAGGCGGGCTGTCTTTTCTTATTTTTGGAAGTAGCCTGTGAGCTATCGTCCTGACCTTCCTCACCATCTTCCTCTTCACTAGCTGCTTGTGTAGTTTGTGTTTGAGCTGCTAGTCCGGAATCACCCTCAGTTTCCCCACTAGCTAGGTCTGGCAGGGGATTCACTCCTAACTCCTGGGTATCAGAAGAAGGAGTTTGTATAGTACTGGGTCCTGCTATTTCAGAGTCAGCATTGGCAAACTCAAGCATTTGCCTCCGCAGTGCTAAGCTTCTGTGTGCTAAAGCTGCCATCTGCTTCTGCACCTCGTCCATCTCTGCTGCCGTCTGCTCACGAGTAGCCATGTTGCTGGTGGCATGTGTGTATGCACGAGTGTTTAGCTATTTATAGCTGCGTGTGTTTTCCGGTGCGGAATTCCGCGCAGGTGTATATTATGCAAATTGGTCCACTAATTGTTGCACTGGCTATATAAGCGTGTGTGTGTGTGTGTGTGTGTGTGTGTGTGTGTGTGTCCGTCCGCGGGTGCGAATCTCTGCCCATGAGAACTGTACAAACTGTCCTGCACATCAATGTACACATATCAATAAAGTTTATTACAGATGACACCATACATTTCCACATGCAACCACACACTACAAATATAAGCCCATATATGGAAAACGCCATTGCCATGATACGCGCAGCAGCTTTCACGCGCCTTGAGCTGCGCGTCCTGGTAGCGGTGATGGACCGCCGCGTAGGCCGCGCAGGGCCCTTTGTACCAAATACGGTAAAGCGCGAGGCCTACGCGGAGGTCCGCCGCTTATTGAGATCCCGCATCTGCAGCAGGAGGACCATAATCCAACTGGAGAGGCGCTGGAGCTACCTCCGCAGGCGGACGCCGGACCTGTTGGCGGAACTCCGCCAACAAATCCGGGGTTTACGTAGGCGCAGTAAGTTTATTACATTACATAACACTGAGATTATTAGCATAAACTTTGCATATTTTCACTAAGTGATAGTGTGAAAATTTGCACACTGACAATGAACTATTGTAGAATAAACATGACACAGTGTGTGTGGTTAGGGCAAGCAGTACTGACTGTGTAGCAAGGTGCTTCTGAAAAAGTGCATGTTGTTGTACAGAGTTGCTACACAGGCTGTCAACTGAACCCAATAACTTGCTCAGTGGGTTAATTTTTATAAGGTGGGAGGTTTTTAGAACTGGTGATGTTGCTTATAGCAACCAAACAGATTCAATCTATTAGATTCTAGAAGCAGCTTAATAAATGTTAGGTATAATCTGATTGGTTGCTATGGCCAACATCACCAGTTTTAAAATTAGAAAAACCTATTAATGTTACCCCTGTGTCTTTAACATGGGACAGAACAGTGTAATAGAAAAATGGTGTTGTTAAAATTTGTCATGCTACAACCAAAATATTACATATGTCATTCTAGGACCACCACAACGGCAAGCTGCTGCTGGGAGCCCCGACCAAGCCCCTTCTGAGCCCCCCTCCCCTTCTGTTGCCCAATCCCCTTCTCCTTCCCAGTCCCCTTCTCAACCCCCCTCCCCTTCTGTTGCCCCCCTCCCCCTCTCTTTACCAACACCCATCTCTGTCCCCCTCCCCCTCTGAAGGCGGCCAAACAACCACTCCGGCCATCTCCCCCTCTCTTTCCCAGACCCCCTCTCTGGCCCCCTCCCCCTCTGTTGCCCAAACACCCTCTCCGCCCCCCTCCCCCTCTCAATCAGACCCACCCTCTTAAAGCAGGTCCCCAATCCCTCCTCCTTCCCCAATCCAGCCTCCTTCCCCCATCCAGGCGCCTTCCCCCATCCAGCCGCCTACCTCACCCAGTGAATGGGCCGAAGAAGCCCCTGCGGATATTCCGGGGAGTCCACATGTGGCAGATGCGAGTAAGTTGTAAAACATTTAAAATGTATTGGTTACCTACTTACACTTACAATTACAAAACATGCAGTGTTGTACTGTGGGCAATCTTAGCCCAAGGAAAAATGTTTGTGTTATTCTTCATGGTCTAGATGTTGCGTTTACATTTATGTGAGTATCATTAGATGTACAGTGTCTACGTGTGCAATGTTTTGTCTGTCCACTCTAGGTCGACACTCATTAGGTCTACAGGGTTGCCAGGACAACAGGGTTTATATGTGCTAGGTTGTCAGTGAAACAGTTAGACTTGAGTGGAGTTTAGTATGTTGTTGGTCTTTTACACTTGTGCCTGGGTATTCATAATATTTGCGCTTTCAACTCGCATGCTTCACTTTGTTAGCCAGCCTAACGACACAATGATTTGTGCTGTGAAAGTTACACTCACAAAATGCTTATTTGATTTTTCAAAACCTGTTTGACCTTATTTAGTAAGGCAGGCTTTCAGGGAGTGTGGGCATGCTAGGATATGTTGTCCTTCTGAAGATGTTGATATGCAGTGTGATGATGCAGGGCCAACCCCAAAAAAGATAAGTTGGCTTCACTCCAGATGTGAATGAATGCCAACATGGTGTTACATTTACTAAGATGGTAGTTCTCTTTAAGATGGGATGTTGCCCATAGCAACCAATAAGATTATACTTGTAATTTTTTTGACCCCTTCTACAAGATAATATGTAGAATTTGATTGGTTGCTATGGTGAACGTCCCATCTTAAATAGAACTCCCATAGTAGTAAATGTACCCCATGGTGTGGTACACTTTCTTAAAAAAAAAAAAAAACATTGCTGAGCAGGCTTGTGTGTTGTTCTGCTACTGATTTATCCTTAAAACAGCCATGATGTAGTCACTTTGGCATTAAAGTGTGCTTTCTGCCTTGCTTGTATAATAGGTAATGTGAGTAAGTTAGTAATGTTTTCTTTGACTCTCTTCTTTTCAGATGCTGCAGTTGGAGATCCCAACAGTTTGCCGGCACTTTTCCAGCGCCTAAAAGGCAATTTAAGGGCAGTAATTGCCGATATAGAGGCAATCGAGACATTTTTTTAATTTTTTAATTTTTATTTGGTTAACAGTTTAATATCTGAAAAAAATAATAATATATAAATAAATACAAAAATTGTTTAAGTTAAGCGGATGTTGTTTATTTATGCTATAAAGGAACAGCACATTGGCGTGCAGAAATTGGTGACCTAAAACAGTTCACACATCTTACTTTAGAATAATTTCATAAAAATACACCAACAATAATTTTACAAAAAAAAACCCGTTAGGAGGTTAGGGATTATAAATACATGTAAACACATTTATTCACACACTACACATCTACACAATACTTCAAACATTTGCATTAGACCAGGCACATTTCCCATATCTATATTTGTAATTTTTCAAGATCAATGTTTATGGCCAATTATGCATACAAAGTGTTCTTCTGGTATTCTTTGAAGACTTAATTGGTCAGGACCATTGTCATTCATTACACTAATTGGATTCGTAATTGAGGAGGGCTTGTGGACTTTAAACTGAAAGGTGTAATTTCACTTAATAGAAAAAAAAAACATTGTTGTGCGTTTTTCCGCAAAAGTGTGCAGTTTTAAGAAGAATGTGTAAATCTACGAAAACTTAGTATTTTTACGATGAGGTTTGTGGTAATGCGATGGTTTCGCATTGCTGCGATGTCATTTGGCGTACGCCCACTTTGTGTAATACTGCGGACGAATTAGCAAAAATACGTTGGAGGCGGATATTCGCAATTTTGCAACATGTTCGCAATTTTGCTCATACCATGTGCGAACGAAAAAAATAGCAAACAACTCGGAATGACCACCACAGTTTGGTAACCGTTGCTCTAGACCACTTAGGGCTCTATTTACTAAATTTAGGATGGAGATAAAGTGGAAGGAGATAAAGTACCAGCCAATCAACACCCAACTGCCATGTTACAGGCTGGGTTTTAAAAATGACAGTTAGGAGCTGATTGGCTGGTGCTTTATCTCCATCCAAGGCTTAGTAAATAGACCCGTTAATCAAATACATAGTGATGTGTGCAATCCCATGAAATTATCCACACTGGAAGACAGCAGTCTTTTAAAGATGATTACTGTATTTAGGATATACAGGAGTCTATTCATAAAGCAGAGAAAAGCCCTTTTTTGGGCTATTGGGGGTAATTCAGAGTTGATCGCAGCAGCAAATTTGTTAGCAGTTGGGCAAAACCATGTGCACTGCAGGTGTGGCAGATATAACATTTGCAGAGAGAGTAAAGGGCCCTACACATTGAGTGATCTGCCGCCAAGCTGCCCGACGGCGGATACGGCCGACCCGGGGGGGGGGGGGGGCAGTGACGAGGGGAGTGAAGTTTCTTCACTGCCCCCGTCACTTGGCTCCATAGGAGTGCAGGCAAATATGGACGAGATCGTCCATATTGGCCTGCATGCACAGGCGACGGGGCACCAGTGATGAACGAGCGCGGGACCGCGCATCGTTCATCGCTGGTGCCTTCACACTCAAAGATAGGAACAGTATCTTGTTCATTAATGAACGAGATCATTCATATCTTTGAGTATTATCGCCAGTGTGTAGGGCCTACTAGATTTGAACCAAGAAAAATAAGATACACAGTATCACAAGGGAGCGCTATTTTTAGTCAATAATAAAAGACAATTTATTAATATATTTTTCTAAAAACAATGCAATTGATAAACAATGTGTTACACCATATGCTACCACTGCTCACTAATTAGTCCATAATACCACCAATATAGATTATAGTCCACAGATGACTGTAATGGAGCTCCAATGCCAGATAATTAAGCACAGTAAAAGTGCTATTTGTAAGTCCAAATAGGCTGCTAATTGCAGAGACAATAGATTGCTGTATATGCATAGCGGCCGTATAGCCGATGATGAAATAGTAGCAGCTCAACCAATGTTTGTGAGCCTACAGACCCAGCGCTCTCAAAGGCACCCTCCCCACAGCCAGCCGATCTCTCACCGTTGCCGCTTCTACACGGCCAGCTCGTGTGGTGGTGAACCGATGGTGCGTGATGTACGCAGCGGTACCTCAATGTCCACGGGGAGGGGGATGAAGCACGGCTCCGGGTCACTGCCAACAGATGAATGCAAAGCAGCCTCCAGTTAGTGGGTGGTCCAGATGGTTAGAAATAGATGAATGCATCAAACTTATGCGATATATAGTGATAAGTAATCATTTTCTTTTTTCTTCTACATGAATAGACCCAGTGTCGGACTGGGGCATGAAGGGCCCACCGGGGAATGCCGTTATAGGGGCCCATACTTAAGGGTGTGGCCAGGCTACAAAGGGGGTGTGGCCAGTGTCCACAGAGACTTGAAATACACAATAGTCTAGTGCAGTGTAATGCAACATATCTACCATGTATAAACAAGTGCACAGTCTGGAACCTGATCCCTAGAGGAAGGAGTGGGCCCTCAGGCAGTGGGGCCTACCGGTGGTTTCCCTGGTACCCCTATGGGCCAATCTGACCCTGAATAGACCCCACAGTCACTAATCAAATGAAAAAAGAAGATGAAGAATTGGACAAATTACAGGACCCCTGATTCAGAGGTAGACGCTAAGCAAGAACAGCTGCTGCTATTGTCGCAATGGCTACAGTGAATTTATGCTAATGCCACAGCCGATGGACATCCTACTGAGACTGGCTGCGGCTCTTATATGCTGTGGTGTGTACAAAGTCGCACAATCGGTTAGACACAGGGGCGGAACCCTGGGAGGCAGTGGAGTCGGCCGCCGCCGGGCTCCTGGCCTCAAGGGGGCACATCTCCTCCACTGTCTCCCACTGCCGCTCACCGCGCTGCTGCTGTCTGTGAGGGGAGGAGAGCGCAGCGTGCGCCTCCCCTGCCCCTCACTCTCCGGCGGCGGCGTGCTTCAATTCAGCGCCGGTCCGTGAGCCAATCAGAGCTCGCAGACCGGCAGCTAAGGCTGCCGGTCCGCGAGCTTTAATTGGCTCATGGACCGGCGCATAATTGAAGAGGGACACAGCCGCCGGAGAGTGAGGGGCAGGAGAGGCGCACACTGCGCTCTCCTCCCCTCACAGACAGCAGCAGCAGCGCGGTGAGCAGCACAAGGGATGGGGGGGGGGCATGTATATCTGGTACTGGGGGCATTGCTGGCACTGTGGGGACATGTATACCTGGCACTGGGGGGGTCATATCTGGCACTGTGGGGACACTGGCATTGGGGGCATAGCTGGCACTGTGGGGACATATATATCTGGCACTGGGGGCATATCTGGCACAGGGGCATAGCTGGCACTGGGGGGACACGTATATCTGGCACTGGGGGCAGAGCTGGCACTGTGTGGGGACATGTATATCTGGCACTGGGGCATATCTGGCACTGTGGGGACACTGCATTGGGGGCATAGCTGGCACTGGGAACACTGGCATTGGGGGCATAGCTGGCACTGTGGGGACATATATATCTGGCACTGGGGGCATATCTGGCACTGGGGCATAGCTGGCACTTTGGGGACATATATATCTGGCACTAGGGGCATAGCTGGCACTGTGGGGACATATATATCTGGCACTGGAGGCATATCTGGCACAGGGGCATAGCTGGCACTGGGGGGACACGTATATCTGGCACTGGGGGCAGAGCTGGCACTGTGTGGGGACATGTATATCTGGCACTGGGGCATATCTGGCACTGTGGGGACACTGCATTGGGGGCATAGCTGGCACTTTGGGGACATATATATCTGGCACTAGGGGCATAGCTGGCACTGTGGGGACATATATATCTGGCACTGGGGGCATATCTGGCACTGGGGGGGACATGTATATCTGGCACTGGGGGGTCATGTGTATCTGGCACTGTGAGGCATATATGTATCTGGCACTGTGAGGCATATATGTATCTGGCACTGTGGAGCATATATGTATCTGGCACTGTGGGGACATATGTTTCTGGCAGTGTGGAGGCACCCATTTTTTGACATTTTTATATGTATGTGGCACTGTACAGGGGCATTATGGGTGGTCTTCAGGTTGCCAACTGTCGGGATCCCGGCGCACAGTATACCGGCGCCGGACTCCCGACAGCCGGCAAACCGACAGTTTTTCTCCCTCGTGGGGGTCCACGACTCCCCCTGGAGGGAGAATAAATAGCGTGGCGCGCGTAGCGAGCCCGCAAGGGCCTCATTTGCGCTCACCACGCTGTCGGTATGCCGGCAGTCGGGCTTCCGGTCAGGGCCGGATCTAGGGGGGGGGCGAAGGGGGTGACCGCCCCCCCTAACAGTCATAACCACGCCCACTTTTGAGCAGAAGAGAGCTCTCCTGGGAGAGCCTGAGGCAGAATGATGTGCTGCAGCCTATACCACAGCAGCACAGAGGAGCCAGGAGAGCAAGGGTTACAGAGCATTTGCCCCTCACTTGCTGGTGTGTGGGTACTAGGGCTAATAAATACAATTACCCCATATCACAGTCACATGTACATAGAACAATCGCAAAGCTCTATCTCAGTCTCACTCAAAAAGTTGAGTCAGAATTGAGAGAGGAGGAGTTAGGATTGCAGATGGGAGGAGTTGGGACTGTAGAGGGAGGAGTCCAGATTAAACAGTAAACCGGCCCCCCTAAAGAAAATTCTAGATCCGTCCCTGCTTCCGGTGCCGGTATGCTGGTCGCCTGGAGCCCGGCCGCCGGCATACCATACCTCACCCGGGCATTATATGTATTTGGCACTGTACAACATGACTAAAAACGGAGTTATGACACAAGGTCATACCCCTACAAACGTCATAACGAAAGGTGTGCGCACAAAATGGGGTGTGGCTTTGTGAAAACTAGACCATGCCCCCATTTTTGCACACGCGCCTTTGGCGCGCGCATGATACTGGCTCTTGCCCTTGACTACAGATCTTTTCTGGCTCTTTGCATCTGACTGGTTGGCCACCCCTGTCCTAGTATATACAGAGAGCTGGCTGTGGCTACAGCTAGGGGGAGCTCCAGAACGCAGCTCCTGCCAGGCCCTTCCAGATGAGCTGGCCAAGCGATGCTCTCTGTTCTTCCGTTGGGCTGATAGCAACAGGTAGGCACTGGCAGCACTTGCCTCAAGCTGCACTGTGGGGGTGTGTGTAGTTGGGGAGGGGTGCTGGGGGGTCTTTAATGAATGTTGGCAGCACTGTGTTTTATGTGTGCATGTTTAAGCGAGGTGTGTGTGTGTGTGTGTGTGTGTGTGTGTGTGTGTGTGCGTGTGTGTGTAAGTGAAGGAAGCATGTGTTTGTTTGTTTTTGTGTGTGTGTGTGTGTGTGTGTGTGTTTTTAAGTGAAAGAGGCATGTGTACATGTAAGGGAGACGTGTGTGTATGTGTGAGAGAGGCGTGTGTGTGTGTGTGTGTGTGTGTGTAAGTGAAAGAGGCATGTTTGTGTGTTTAAGTGAAGGAAGTGTGTGTGTGTGTGTGAGTTTAAATGAAGGAGGCATGTGTAAGTGAGAGGCGTTTGTGTAAGTGAGAGGCGTGTGTGTGAGAGGTGTGTGTGTGTAAGTGAGAGGCATGTGTGTAAGTGAGGATTGTGTGTGTTTAAGGAAGGAGGCATGTGTGTGTTTAAGCTAAGGAGGCGTGTGTAAGTAAGAGGTGTGAGTGTAAGTGAGAGGTGTGTGTGTTTAAGTGAAAGATGCATTTGTGTGTTGTTTATATCTATATATATATATATATAAATAAAAGGCAAGATGGCCCGGCACTCCCTTGTACCTTGTAGAAGTAATGGCTGCGGTGCCCTCCCTGTGACCGTGGTCACTAAATGCACAGGTAGGAAGAAGGCGGCACTCAATCAGGCTATCTTCAGAAAAAATAGGTCATTTATTAAGACCAAAAGGCCTTTTGGTCTTAATAAATTACCTATTTTTTCTGAAGATAGCCTGATTGAGTGCCGCCTTCTTCCTACCTGTGTATATATATATATATATACTGTATATCGGCACACCACTGCGCCAAAGCATCTACATTGTGACACACTGTTGGGTGAGGGAGTACTGTAGGTGTGCTATAAAGGTATGCTGGTGTCTATTTTATTGTGATGACTGACTTGGAGTGCCGTCCACTTTGTATGTGTATCTATATTACTATTTGGAAAGGCACCTGAGCACGCTACTACTGTTCAACATGAGTGCCGGATAGCTACATATGAAGGGTGTGTATGTATACAGTATGCAGGGGGGGCACCAACATTTATCATGCCTCCGGGAGACTGGGGCGAACTTACGCCACTGGTCGGACATCAGCCACACCATTGGACTTCTGAGGTCTCTATGGCTGCTCAGGGCACATGGTCAGAGGAAAAACATTTGTAAGGTAAGCCACCTGTTACTAAGGACAGAGATCACTTACTGTCACCTTTTGCTGCTCTCTGTAGTAAAGACCAGTAGGGGGCAGTCTGCAGGAAGTGAAGTGAGACACCTTTATCCATTTGTTAATAAAGTTTGCTTGAATAAAAAATTCACTTATGAAGCTGCACATCCACACTTCTTAATTCCGAGCTTGTTGTAATCACTGATGTTATATTGTCCACATAGTGAAAATATTATTACATGCACTAAGAAGCAGGGGACGGCGGGGACAGCTGCTGGTGGGAGGTGGCGGCTGTGAGCCCTGTGTCCTCTCTCCCTGCTGCCTACAATGGGGAATGGGACGGTGGGGAATGGGACAGTGGGCAGCAGGACCCAGCCCGAGTAAAGAGAACCCCATTCCCCCCCCCCCTTACATACTTTATTATTTTATTATTATCCTTTATTTATATGGCGCCACAAGGGTTCCACAGCGCCCAATTACAGAGTACATAAACAAATAATCAAACAGGAAAACAGAAACTTACAGTTGATGACAGTATATGACAAGTACAGGGTAAATAAACATAGTTATGTCAGCAGATGACACTGGAATAAGTATCAGGTGGCAGAAGACTGCTGGATGTGGTGCAGTTGAAGATTATTAAAGTAAGACAAAGGATAAGCACATGAGGGAAGAGAGCCCTGCTCGTGAGAGCTTACATTCTGAAGGGGAGGGGTAGACAGACAGGGGTGACACAGATGGGGTACATAGAGAGCGTGGAACAGATGGTTAGGATGAGATTTGGCTGGGTTTGGTGAAGAAGTGGGTCTTGAGAGCCCGTTTGAAGTTTTGTAGAGAGGTGGAGAGTCTGAGGGGGAGAGGTAGGGAATTCCAGAGAAGTGGTGCAGTGTGTGAAAAATATTGGAGGTAGGAGTGGGAGGAAGTAATCCCTAGGCAGAAGAGTCGGCGTGCATTAGCAGAGCGAAGAGGACGGGTGGGAGTGTAAAGGGAGATAAGGTCAGAGATGTAGATGGGAGAGGAGTGGGTAAGGGCTTTGTAAGCGAGTGTGAGACGCTTGAAATGGAATCTGAAAGGGAAGGGGAGCCAGTGAAGGTCTAGTAAGAGAGGAGACGTGGACGTAGTGCGTTAGGTGAGGAAAATGATCCAGGCAGCAGCACTGAGGATAGATTGGAGTGGAGAGAGGTATTTGTCAGGAATGCGAGTCAGGAGGAGATGACAGTAGTCCAGTCTGGAGATGACCAGTGAGTGGATAAGAGTCTTAGTAGCATCCTGGGTCAGAAAGGGTCTGATCCTGGAAATATTTTTTAGATGAAAACGGCAGGTTTGTGAGAGGTGCTGAATGTGTGGTTTGAAGGAGAGGGAGGAGTCAAGGATTACTCCAAGATAGCGCACTTGGGGGCTAGAGGAGATAGTAGTGCCATCAATAGATAATGAGATTGTAGGAGGTGAGGTTATGCGGGAGGGAGGGAAGATGATCAGCTCAGTCTTAGACATGTTAAGTTTAAGAAAGCGCTGGGACATCCAGGAAGAGGTAGCAAAGAGACAGTTGGAGATACGAGTGAGGAGAGCAGGGGAGAGGTCTGGAGAGGAAAGATAGATTTGGTTGTCATCAGCATAGAGATGATATTGGAAACCAAAAGAACTAATGAGGACGTATAGAGAGAGAAGAGTAGAGGACCAAGGACAGAACCTTGGGGTACCCCTACAGTTAGTGGAAGTGAGGGAGAGGTGGAGTCATGAGAGGAGACAGAGAATGAACGGTCAGAAAGGTAGGAAACAGCCAAGAGAGGGCAGTGTCACGCAGACCAATGGAGTGAAGGATTTGCAGTAGGAGAGGATGGTCCAGTGTCAAAAGCAGCAGCGAGATCCAGTAGAACGAGTAGAGAGTAGTGTCCCTTAGATTTAGCAGCATGGAGGTCATTGCATACTTTTCTAAGGGCAGTTTCAGTGGAGTGGAGAGGACGGAAGCCAGACTGGAATGGGTCAAGCAGTGAGTGTGAGGAAAGAAAGGTAGTAAGGCGGTTGTAGACAATACGCTCAAGAAGTTTGGAGGCAAAAGGGAGGAGAGAGATGGGTCGGTAGTTGGAGAGAGTGTTTGGATCAAGGGTAGGTTTTTTAAGAATAGGAGAGATGAGTGCATGCTTGAAGGCAGAGGGGACAGTGCCTGATGAGAGGGAGAGATTGAGAAGGTGGGAAAGATGGGAACAAGCAGAAGGAGAGAGGGAGCGGAGGAGGCGGGAGGGGATAGGGTCAAGTGGGGAGGTGGTGAGGGGACAGGAACGAATGAGGGCCATGACTTCCTCTCCAGATGCATAGGAGAAAGATGTCAGAGTTGGTGCGAGGGATGGGGAGGGTTGGTAAGGGATGGGAGAAGGCTGGTTACTGATGGTCTGGTGTGATGTGATGTCCTGACGTATGGAGTCAATTTTGGATGTGAAGTAAGTGGAAAAGTCAAGAGCAGAGAGTGAGGAAGGTAGACGAGGTGGAGGTGGGCAGAGGAGTGAGTTGAGAGTGGCAAAGAGGCGCCGGGGGTTGGAAGACTGGGAGGAGATGAGTTTCTTGAAGTATGACTGTTTAGCAAGAGAAAGGGCAGCACTGAAGGATGAGAGCATAAGTTTGAAATGGAGGAAGTCTGCCTTAGAGCGTGATTTCCTCCAGTGTCGCTCAGCAGTATGTAAGCATTTTTGAAGATATCTGGTGCATTTGGTGTGCCATGGTTGAGGTGTTAATTTGCGAGGGTGAATAGTGGTGGGTTGAGCAAGAGTCAAGAGCAGAAGTAAGGGATGCATTTTATGTGGAAGTGGTTTGTTCAGGGCATGAGAGAGAGCGAATAGGAGAGAGAAGCGAGTCAAACAGGAAGGAAAGGAATGTGGTGTCAATAGCCTCAATGTTACGCTTAGTGATGGTAGACTTAGGAGGTAGAGATGGGGAAGTCGAAAGAGAAAGGAGGTGGTGGTCAGAGAGGGGAAATGGGGAGTTGGAAAAATCAGAAATATCACAATGGTGAGTGAAGACCAGATCCAGTGAGCTCCCATTCACATGGGAGGGTGAGGAGGTCCACTGGGAGAGACCAAGTGAAGAGGTGAGGTTAAGGAGCTTAGAGGCAGGGGATTGTGTGGGGATGTCAATAGGGATGTTGAAATCGCCTAGGATAATGGAAGGTGTCAGAAGAGAGGAAGTGAGGAAGCCAGGAAGCAAAGTTGTGGATGAATTTGGAAGCAGTGCCAGGGGGGCGGTAAATGACAGCTACTCTAAGATGGACTGGTTGGAATAGGCGAATAGTATGGACCTCAAATGTAGAGAATGTAAGAGATGGTTCTGCTGGTATGAGTTGGTAGGAGTAACTGGAAGGTAAAAGGACCCCAACACCACCCCCATGTCGGGGGGTGTGTGTGAATGCGAGGCCCCCACCAGAGAGAGCAGCAGGAGAAGTAGTGTCAAAGGGTGTAATCCAAGTTTCAGTAATGGCTAGTAGGTGTAGGGAGTTGGGAATGAAAAGGTCATGAGTGGGGACCAGTTTGTTACAAACAGATCTGGCATTCCAGAGGGCACAGGATAGAGGGTATGAGTTTGTGGGAGAGATGTGAATGAGATTATCAGGGTTGCTGTAGCAATGAGGTGAGATTAACTTTGAGGGCAGAGATGATGAGAGAGTCGTGATGGTACCGGTGCCTGAGCTAGGAGGGGAAACTGCAGGAGGTGGGCAGGGTGGGAGGTCAGTGTGATGTGGATGGGGGTGTGGGGAGGTGACAGGGAAGGGAGAGAGGGAGCAGGGCTGAGTTGTGGGGTAGCACAAAAGTGGGGTAGCAGTGAATGAAAGTGAGGTAGCAGGAAAGGAGGAGGAAGGAAACAGAGGGATGGAGGGGAGACAGAGGAGGGGAGAGAGGAGGAGGTGCAGGAGACTAGGGGGGAATGATAAAGACACATGATTAGGTAGACATTGAGTGATGTGGGGAGTATAAGAAAACCTTGACATAGTGTTAAGTAGGTAAATAGGTTGAGGGAAAGTGGAAGTAGGAGAGGAGAGTGTAAGGGAATCAGAGCAGAAGATTTGCAGAAATGCTGGTGAGAAAAGCAGTGTAGGCTCAATGGGTGTTGATTTAGTATGAAATGAGAAGAGCTTAGATAAAGTGGTTGCAGAAATGTATTTGGACTGTAAGAAATGAAAGGATTGTGAGAGGGTTAAGAAGCAATGGTAATTATGTAAGATTTTTTAAGTGTTTGTAGGTAAAACTGCATTGGTGCAGCTGTGCATAAAAAAATAAATTACAATAAAACAGATACAAGCATTTGTAGGTGAAATGGATGGTTTTTGAAATGTCCAAGTAAGGTGGTTCCGTGCTATTTAATCAGATGCAACAATCAGGAGGTGAGTGATCTGAAGAGTAAGTGACTCACATTTGTTATTAGTTTTTCAGTTTTCTTTGTTTTGTTAGATTGGTGTGCTTCTGTTTTCCTTCTTTTTCACTTCGATTTAACGCTGATGGAACGCTGCTTTTATGTGTCACTTTTATCACCCTTTGATAAAAATGCACGCTTCGAGAATAAATGCATAGCCAACCGGCTTTGCACAGCCTGCAGCGTAGAACTTAAGTAGAAGAATACTACAAGTGAAACCAATAATTGCAATCTGTAACCACCCCCCACCCCCTCAAATGCCAGGCAGTAAATTACCTTATAAAAACAAGCAGGCATTCCACATAGATACAACTGGGTCTATATTATTCAAAACTAAAAAAGAACATCAGAATGAGATACTATGCAATAATGTTTCAATTTAAATTACCTAGCAGAATCAGCTTGGCCTATACAACTACAGTGCAGCAGAATATGTTGGTGGTTGAAGTCAATCAAATTACCTGTAGTTGACAAGAAGAGAAGAGGCGTCAAATCACAATCGATATCAGCTGAAGATAAATTAACGCTGATGGAACGCTGCTTTTATGTGTCACTTTTATCACCCTTTGATAAAAATGCACACTTCGAGAATAAATGAACAGCCTACCGGCTTTGCACAGCCTGCAGCGTAGAACTTAAGTAGAAGAATACTACAAGTGAAACCAATAATTGAAATCTGTAACCACACCCCACCCCCTCAAATGCCAGGCAGTAAATTACCTTATAAAAACAAGCAGGCATTCCACATAGATACAACTGGGTCTATATTATTCAAAACTAAAAAAGAACATCAGAATGAGATACTATGCAATAATGTTTCAATTTAAGTTACCTAGCAGAATCAGCTTGGCCTATACAACTACAGTACAGCAGAATATGTTGGTGGTTGTAGTCAATCAAATTACCTGTAGTTGACAAGAAGAGAAGAGGCGTCAAATCACTATCGATATCAGCTGAAGATAAATTAACGCTGATGGAACGCTGCTTTTATGTGTCACTTTTATCACCCTTTGATAAAAATGCACGCTTCGAGAATAAATGCGCAGCCAACCGGCTTTGCACAGCCTACAGCGTAGAATTTAAGTAGAAGAAAATACCCTCCAACTGTACCTTTTTGACAGGTTTTTTATGGTCTGTACCAATTTTTTACTCTCCAAATTCCCATTAAAATGATAAGAAAGGGGGTGTGGTCACAACCCTGTTACCCGTGGCCACGCCTCCTTTTCTCATTTGTACCGATTTTTATGTGTAAAATGTTGGAGGGTATGTTCTTAGTGCCACTGTTTGAAGTGGCTGCCAAAATCACACTATATTCTGTTTCTCCATATGAATTTTGTGTATCAATAATGTGTTTTTAAAATGTTGAATGAATACTGCATCATACCTCCCAACTTTTTTATACCTCAGGGCGAGACATTCCGTGCCGGAGGCGGGGACGTGGCTGGAAAGGTGGCAGAGCCTCTGGAGAAGGGGTAGGGCCCCGGGAGAAGGGGCGAGGCATCATGTTACAACCCCCTTTTTTGTTATTTTGGGGGGGTGCCAAGTGCTCCCCGAGCAGCTGGGCAGCCTCTTCCTCCCCGCACTGTTCAGATGCCGTGCACATGCGCACAACATCTATTCAGTGATCAGAGCAGAGCAGCGGTGATCACAGGCTCTCCCAACCTGCCGCCCCGCCCGTGGGACACTGCTATCCGCAGGTGGGACATCGAGACAGTGGGCCTAATGCATAGTTGATCGCAGCAGCAAATTTTTTAGCAGTTGGGCAAAACCATGTGCACTGCAGGGGTGGGGGGGCAGATATAACATGTGCAGAGAGAGTTAGATTTGGGTGGGGTGTGTTCAAAATGAAATCTAAATTGCAATGTAAAAATAAAGCAGCCAGTATTTACCCTGCATAGAAACAAAATAACCCAACCAAATCTAACTCTCTCTGCACGTGTTACATCTGCCCCACCTGCAGTGCACATGGTTTTTGCCCAGCTGCTAACAATTTGCCGCTGCAATCAACTCTGAATTACCCCCAGTGTCGAATAGCAGGACTGTCCCGCTGGAATTGAGACGGTTGGGAGGTATGCTGCATACAGTTCCACACACTGCACCCATGAACACTGCATCAGCAACTTGTCTTTTTCAAGGTGATATATCTACTGCCCATAGGTATAACTATAGGGTTCAAGGGATGCCACTGCTATGGAGCTCAAAGGCTTATTGGGTCCTGGACCCAGGTTATAAAGTTGCATACCAAGTTCTGGCTGCTGATTCCTGTTTCACACACATCTGGTTTCAGACTAGCTCAAAAGTTGCAAAGAGAGTGTCCGGGGCTTTGCTTCAGATGAAATCAGAGAAGCTGTGTTAATGTTGTCTCTGGTATGCAGAATACTTACCTCATTTTAAATTTGTGTGTTTAAACTAAAAGTAAATGCACTATATTAGTCACTCTCTGTTACTTTGAGGACAACCCCTGACTATATGTGGGGAACGGGAGGAGATATGGATTGAATTGACAGGGGACAGGTAAGTGGAAGACTCTTCTATGGACAGGTTTTTTTTAAGCTTCTATTTAATCTGACTTCTCCGATCACAGACACCCCAGCCAGGAGCGTTTTAAGGGAGGAGGAGGCCCGTGTTCAGCCTCCTCCGTCGGGCCTCCTCCTCTCTGCCCGGAGCGCTGTAGAGTCTGAGCACTAGAGGGCTCAAACTCTACTGCGCATGCGCAGATCTCCGGGAAAATGGTGCCCCCCCCCCCAGTAAAACAGTTCGCGCGGCAAAAAATAGGGGCATGGCTTCATAGGGGAGGGGCGTGGCCACAGTTGTGCCCCCTGTAGTTATGCCCCCAGTAGATTTGCCCCCTGTAGATTTGCCCCTTGTAGCTATTCCCCCAGTAGATTTGTCCCTGTAGTTGTGCCCCCTGTAGCTATGCCCCCAGTAGCTTTGCCCCAGTAGTTGTGCCCCCAGTAGATTTGCCCCAAGTAGTTGTTCCCCCAGTAGCTGTGCCCCCTGTAGCTATGCCCCCAGTAGATTTGCCCCAGTAGTTGTGCCCTATCGCTGTGCCCCAGTAGCTGTACCCCCAGTAGCTGTGCCCCCTGTAGATTTGTCCCCTGTAGCTATGCCCCAAGTAGATTTGCCCCAGTAGTTGTGCCCCCAGTAGCTGTGCCCCCAGTAGATTTGCCCCCTGTAGCTATGCCCCAAGTACATTTGCCCCAGTAGCTGCGCCCCCTGTAGATTTGCCCCCTGTAGCTATGCCCCAAGTAGATTTGCCCCAGTAGTTGTGCCCCCAGTAGCTGTGCCTCCTGTAGTTGTGCCCCCAGTAGATTTGCCCCCTGTAGATTTGCCCCCTGTAGCTATGCCCCAAGTACATGTGCCCCCAGTAAATTTGCCACAAGTAGTTGTGCCCCCGGTGGATTGCCCCAGTAGTTGTGCCCCCAGATTTGCCCCAGTAGTTGTGCACCCTGTAGCTGTGCCCCCCAGTAGTTGTGCCCCCTGTTGCTGTGCCCCCTAGTAGCCGCTTACAAACACAAAAAATAAACAAAAAACAATACTTACCAGCTCCGCTCCTGCTCCCAACTGCTGCTGCTGCTCCATCTGGCCGCCCATCAATTATGACCTCTAGTGTCTGACGATGGAGCCAGCTGCAGCAGGCGCCCACACAGCCCACGGCGTCTGCTGCACCTGGGGAGCGGGGTGCTGGTAGGCAGCGGGCGCCTGCGGGGTGACTGTGGTTGCGGCTGCAGGCTGACCCGCTCCTGCATGTGTCCAGCACCCCATTCTGATACCCACAATCGCAATCCCTGCTACAACACCAGATTTTCTGACATCCCCGTCATCCCTCCAGTACCCAATCTGACACCTCCAGCCATCTCTCCAGCAGCACAT
Source organism: Pseudophryne corroboree (assembly GCF_028390025.1). Lineage (NCBI taxonomy): Eukaryota > Metazoa > Chordata > Amphibia > Anura > Myobatrachidae > Pseudophryne > Pseudophryne corroboree. The sequence continues at coordinate 678,152,011 of NC_086445.1, read as the reverse complement.
TCTGACAGCCCAGCCATCTCTCCAGCAACCCATTCAGATACCCCCAGCCCAGAGGCGTAACTAGAGTTTTTGGAGCCCAGGGCAAGATCAATAATGGCGCCCTCCCCCCCCAAAAAAAAAAAAAAACTACCAAAGGAAAGTATGTGCGCACACCATCGGTGTCACTGTATATAAAGATGTCAGGGTATGTAGGTTTAGATGTAGGTTCAGTGGTCGAAGTGTGATTTTTGAAGGGGGAATGAAAAAGTGAAGGTAGCAATTATGTGTGCGCCTCCTGAAAAGGGGGCGTGGTCACTCAAAAGGGGCATGTCCGTCAGTGTAGTAGGACCCCTTATACTATCTAGTACTGTTGCCCCTTTCACATTATAGCACACAGTATGAGCCGAAATTCACATTATAGCACACAGTATGAGCCAAAATTCACATTACTCACTACCCCCTTAATTAACAAGGCATGTGGGGCACTGTGGTGAGGGGTGCCTACCCCATTAATTAACTAATCCTGCGGGGCACTGGTGAGGGGAGCCTACCCCCTTAATTGACTAACTGCAGAGTTTAGCAGCGGAAGGGTTGCAGCAGTTTCTCACCCCAAGCTGCGGCGCTTCTGCCACCTCCGACACACCACGTCTTCGGCGCCACCCGGGATGCAGAGCACCGCACCGGGATGTACCCTTTTCAATGTCGTCTGCTACGCTCCGAAGGGGGTTCTTCTCTCCTGCTGCAGGATCCCAATGTGCGCCGTCCTCCCGCGCTGTTACTGCAACGGTAAGCATTAGTATCGTTTACCGCAGAGGCCATTTACTGAGGCATATATATTAAACCTTGGGCACTGAGATGCCCTTTTCACCGTACAGCTGTGTGGCCGAGCCGGGCGGGGGGACAGCCAGCAGCAGCATGCCGGATATCAGCAGCCGAGAGTGCAGGTTGTACATACTTGAGGCAGCTGGATATTCAACAGTGCTGAGAGCCTCCGGAGCCCGCACCCCGCGGAGCGGCAGTACACCGCCAGAGGACACCCATCCCCCGAACCCTGCGTAGCCCAAAGCCGGAGATCGGCAGCATGTTGAACGCGGAAGAAGCCACTTGTTGCTGGTCAACATGCTGCCGATCTCCGGCTTTGGGCTCTGCACCACTCCGCAGGTGCCTCACAACCGGCACCCTCGGCTGCTGGTATCCGGAATGCTGCCCCTGCTGCTGGCTTTCCACCAGCTTGGCTCCGGATGGTGAGTGAGAAGGGCATCTCAGTGCCCTTGGTTTAATACGTATCCCTCTTCGGTAAATGGTCTCTGTGGTAAATGGTACTAATGCTTACCGTGGCGGTAAGCATTAATGCATCCCGCCCTATAGGTGTAAAGCCAATATCAAACACACACACAGACTGCCCCACCCCCTTACTTACACACACACACAGTCAGACTGTAGATTACTGGCCACCCCAAACCCCACACACACCCACTCAGACTACACACACACACATTCTCATACTTTCCCCTCCCCCACACACACTGGACTGCAAAAATTAACACACACTCACACTGCCCCCCTCTCCCCCCCCACACACATATACACACACACTGGACTGCAAAAATTAACCCACACACACACTCACACTGTCCTGCACCCCCCCCTCCCCCCCCCCCCCCCCCCCCCCACACACACACACACTGGACTGGAAACATTAACACACTCACACTGTCCTGCACCCACCACCCCACCACACACAAACACTGGACGGGAGACATTAACACACTCACACTGTCCTGCACCCCCCCCCCCCCCCCAACCTCCCCCTCCTTCCGAGACACACACGACTGAAAGAATGAACACACTCACACTATCGTGTCGTCCCCCCCCCCCTGCCTGCTCGCCTGCTGTTGATGGCCCACATGTTGAGGGTGCAGGAGCCGTCCTCTCAGTGGCCGCACTCCGGGGGCTGCGCCGGCGCTCAAAGTCCTTATCCCTCCTCCGCAGTCCACACACACTGACCGCCCAGGCCACACTGTGCACCGGGAAGACGCTGCAGGGACTCTCCCACCGCCGCCGGTGTTTCCTGTCAGCTGGGTATCGGCCCCTGTGAGCCAGCCTGGCTGCTGTAGTGGCAGCAGGCAGGGCAGGCACGGCCAGCGCCAATCCGGGGCATGTGTCTGCTGTAATTGTAGAACTTCCACCGACCATCACCCCGGAGAGCAGGGGGAGCTCCCTGCCCAGCACACAGCGCGCTGCCCGGCTCCGGATACACGGCGCTGCACCGCTCTGCCAGAGACCCTGCCCCATTCTGCCCCTGCCTCTGGGTGGATGTACAATCCTCAGCAGTGCTCTGAGACTGTACACGCTGAGGACCCGCTCGCTTCCTTCTCAGTTATTTCACATTTTGGCTGGTTGCGCCGGCGCCGCCGAAACCCTGATGCATGAGGCGAGCGGGCCGTGCAGGTGCCGGTGGCGCCCCCCTCTGCTGGGGCTGCCACGGCGCCCAGGGCACGTGCCCTGCTCGCCCCGTGCTAGATACGCCTCTACCCCAGCCATCTCTCCAGCAATCCATTCTGACACCCCCAGCCATCTCTCCAGCAAACCATTCTCTGACATCTCCAGCACTCCATTCTGATACCTCCCTGATGGAGCACTCCCAGCTCCAGCACCCCACTTTCCAACATTCCCAGCCATCTATCCATCACTCCATTCGGATACCCCCAACCACACTCCTTGCTACAACACCCCATTTTCTGACATCCCCAGCCATCTCTCAAGTACAACATTCTGACACCTCCAGCCATCTCTCCAGCATGCACCACAATCAGGGCCAGCTCCAGGCCTACTAGCAACCTGAGCGAGAAAATTTAAGAGTGCCCCCCCCCCTAACCCCTATGCGCGCGCACTCCTAGAAAAGTGGGTGTGGCCTCCTGGAAAAGTGGGCATGCCCTCATAACTTCATATAATCAAACTATAAATATATTTTCACACCCCCTCTACGCACACAATTAGCAGCCTTACACATAACAGCCACAGTAGTGTTCCTTACACACAATGTCTCCAGTATAGTGCCAGATACACATAATGTGCAGTGCCAGATAGACATAATATGCCCCGCAGCAGTGTCAGTTACACATGACATGCCCCGTAGCAATGCCACCTACACATGACATGCCCCGCAGCAGTGCCACCTACACATGACATGCCCCGCAGCAGTGACAGCTACACATGACATGCCCCGCAGCAGTGCCACCTACACATGATATGCCCCGCAGCAGTGCCACCTACACATGACATGCCCCGCAGCAGTGACAGCTACACATGACATGCCCCGCAGCAGTGCCACCTACACATGACATGCCCCGCAGCAGTGACAGCTACACATGATAGTGTTCACTTTTTAGGGCAGGGTGCTGATCACAGGGAGGGCCCATTTTTAAGTTAGGATGGCAAAATGATGTACATACTGTAATGCTTGGTGCTCCCCTACCTACATGCCAAAGCATGGACAGTGCACGCCGAAGGCGCGCAGCAAAAATTTAGGGGCGTTGCTTCGTGGAGAAGGGGTGTGGCCACATAATAGTGGCAATTCGCATTACACCACACAGTAGTGCAGCTAATACACATAGCACCAGGTAGAACTGCGACAGGCAGAGCACGCACTTTGCCTAGCCACAGACGCCTAGCGGGAACACTACATAATATGCTCCCCAGCCGTGCCAGCTACACATGACATGCCCCCCAGCAGTGCCAGATACACATGACATGCACCCTAGCAGTTCCAGATACACATGACTTGCCCCCCAGCAGTGCCAGATACATAAATGGCCACAGTGCCAGATACATAAACGTGCCCACAGTGTCAGATACATAAACGCCCCCACAGTGCAGATATGCCTCCACAGTGCCACATACATAAACACCCTACAGTGCCAGATACATAAATACCCCCACAGTGCAGATATGCCCCCATAGTGCCTGATACATAAATGCCCCCACAGTGCCAGATACATAAACGCCCCCACAGTGCCAGATACACAAACGCCCCCACAGTACCAGATACATAAACGCCCCCCACAGTATCAGATACATAAACGCCCCCACAGTGCAGATATGCCCCCATAGTGCCACATACATAAACGCCCCCACAGTGCCAGATACATAAATACCCCCACAGTGCAGATATGCCCCCACAATGCCTGATACATAAATGCCCCCACAGTGCAGATATGCCCCCACAGTGCCAAATACATAAACACCCCCACAGTGCCAGATATGCCCCCACAGTGCCAGATACATAAATGCCCCCACAGTGCCAGATACATAAATGCCCCCACAGTGCAGAAATGCCCCCAGTTCCAGATACATAAATACCCCCACAGTGCAAGATATACCCCCACAGTGCAAGAAATGCCCCCACAATGCCCCCACACAGTGCCCGATCCATAAATTCCCCCCACGATACCTGCAGTGGTGGCGGGAGGGGGAGTGCCACTGAGGGCGTGGGCGGACTGACTCTAAATCTTGTGTGCGCGCTATGCACGCTGCGCGGCGCCGGCATCTGAAGTCAGACGCCAGCGCCGCACAGCCGCGTACACAAGAGGCCAGGAAGCACTGCAGGCCGGCTCCAGGCACAAATATGGCGGCGCCCATTAAGGGTGGCGCCCCGCGCGGCCGCTCTAGTCGAACGTGCCTGGAGCCGGCCCTGACCACAATGCACCAGACTTGCAACCATTTCCTCCCACAATCCAATGGGATGTTAAAAGGGTGTAGTATGGTATGCCGGTGGCCGGGCTCCCGGCGACCAGCATACCGGCGCCGGAAGCCCGACCGCCGGTATACCGACAGCGTGGCGAGCGCAAATGAGCCCCTTGCGGGCACGGTGGCGCACTACGTGCACCACGCTATTTATTCTCCCTCCAGGGGGGTCGTGGACCCCCAAGAGGAAGAAAAAGTGCCGGTATGCTGGCTGTCGGGATTCTGGCGCCGTTATACTGTGCGCCGGTATCCCGACAGCTGGCCACCTGAAGACCACCCATGTTAAAAGGCTCCTGAAAAATGACTACTAATGTGTATGTGTGTCCATGTGATAGGGAATATAGGTTGCATGTTCCACTAGGGCAGGTACTGATGTGAATTACTAAAATATTCTCAATAAAGCAATGCATAATATGTATATGTGCTTATGTTACTAACTGCGTATTGTTTGTATTGTGTTGATGGGAGGGTCGGACTTCAGGGGTGTGGGGACCCAAAGCATATTTTTGCACCTGGATTCATCACTTGCTAGTTCCACCACTGGCATCCCCAGCACCGTGAAAAACTAGCTAAATAAGACTAACTAAAAACCTAAACAAAGCCCGAAGGACTGGGAAAGACTGTCAGCAGTGTACTCCATAGGGGCGGTAAAAAAGAATTTTACACTAGAGAATTAAGTCATAGTTGGCTACAACCCCCACTCTTCCCCCCCAAAAAAAGAGGCAAAGTTGCAGTTAACCTCACCACAGGCTATATAAAAGTAACTTCTCCCACAACTGCAATGCCAAAACCACCATGAAATTATGGTGGTCATTCCGAGTTGATCGCTAGCAGCATTTGTTCGCAGCGCAGCGATCGGGCTAAAAAACGGAAGTTCTGCGCATGTGTATGCACAACGAACGATGCAGTTTTGCACAGGGTCTAGCGATGCATTTCAGTCGCACTGGTTGCCGCAGAGTGATTGACATGAAGTGGGCGTTTCTGGGTGGCAACTAACCGTTTTCAGGAAGTGTTCCGAAAAACGAAGGCGTGCCAGGGAAAACACAGGCGTGGCTGGGCGAACGCTGGGCGGGTGTGTGACGTCAAATTCGGAACTGAATAGTCTAAAGTAATCGCAAGCGCTGAGTAGGTTTTGAGGTACTCTGAAACTACACAAAAAATGTTTGCAGGTGCTCTGCGATAAAAACGTTTGCACTTCTGCTAAGCTAAAATACACTCCCAGTGGGCGGCGGCATAGCGTTTGCACGGCTGCTAAAAACTGCTAGCGAGCGATCAACTCGGAATGACCCCCTATGTCAGGCCACAAGACAGAACCAAGGCCACAAGATTTACTACTGCCCAGGCCTGGACAAAGGTTGAAGATAACCAATTACACAAATTCAGATCCTTTAGATTAATAAAGACCCTAGGGCCCCTCCTCAGTTTCAACCATGCCGCTAAAATGCCTGTCCATTAATGTCAAAGGGCTGAACACTCCTCAGAAACGCTCTCATCTCCACAGATCTCTCAGGACATTGAAAGGTGACGTGATTTTCTTACAGGAGACACACTTGAAATCAGATTCCCATCCCTCTCTGACATCTAAACAATTTCCTATGGCCTGGTATTCCAATCATACATCAAAAAAACATGGGGTGGCTATCCTAATAAGGGGGTCCGTTCCTTTCCAATTCCTAGACAGTAAGCACGACAATGAAGGCCGTTATGTGATGGTGAGAGGAAAAATTGGACACGAGGAGGTTACCTTGGCTAACCTGTACTCTCCAAACACTGCCCAATCCAAATTCTTTCGTAAGTTTTTCCACGACCTTTACTCATATAGACGAGGTAAAATACTCGTGGGTGGCGACTTCAATATGGCTCTCACGGGCATGGACAGGTCCGGCCCCTTGCGTAGTAGTCAAACCCCGAATTCCTCCGTATTACACAGGGGGATGGCCGAGGCTGGTTTGTTCGATGTCTGGCGATTCCTTAACCCGACCACCAGGGACTATACCTTCTATTCCAATCCGCACGATGTGTACTCTCGTATTGATATGTTCCTGAGTTGTGCACCTCTCTCCCGCACCGCTCGCTCTTCCTCTATAGTCCCACTCACCTGGACTGACCACGCAGCTTTAATTGCGACATTTGATATTTTTGATATCCCTGACGGTAGACCGACATGGAGACTAAACGAGACACTATTGAAGATCCCTAAGTTCCAAGACTTAATTAAAACAGAGCTTCGGGATTATTTTGCGGTTAACGTAGAAGGAGACTGCAATATAGCCACTATATGGGAAGCCCATAAGGCGATTATCAGGGGATCCATTATCCAATTTGCATCCCGCCGCAAGAGAACACGAGAAAACCAAATTGCCCTGTTAACGGATAATATTGCAACATTGGATCAGGAACATAAACGCACACGCTCTAAAAAAACCCTAGCCGAACTTTCTAAAGCACGAGATGAACTACAAACCCTCTTGGCAGAGAATATTGAGCGCTCGCTTCGATGGGCCAATCAATCATTTTATGATAAAAGTAACAAGGCACATACCTTATTAGCTAACCAATTACGAGCCAAAAAAGCTAACCAATCCATCCATACTATTAGACAACCCTCAGGTAACATTACCTACGACCCCAAAAAAATTAATAATATCTTCTTTGACTACTATAGGATGCTCTACAACCTTGATCCCCCGTCCAACCCCTTAGCACAAGCCGACCAGGCACAACAATACCTAGATTCATGCGCTCTTCCTCATATAGACGAGGAAACTAACTCTACTCTCAATGCTGATATTTCTGCTGAGGAAATTGAGGCGGCTCTGAAAACCCAGAAACCCTCAAAAGCACCTGGTCCGGATGGCTATCCGATGGTGTACTACAAAACCTTCGCCCCTCAACTCATCCCTCATATGACCTCCCTGTTTAATAAAATATTACGGGGCACGCCCTTCCATACTGACTCCACGACGTCCCGCATTATTGTAATCCCGAGCCCGGAAAAGACCCCTCGCATTGCACAAATTACAGACCCATATCTTTGATAAATACTGATCTTAAACTTTTTGCCAAAATACTAGCAACTCGTCTGAACGCTGTGTTGCCATCATTAATAGATCCTGATCAAGTGGGATTTATCCCTGGCCGTCAGGCCTCGGACAACACCAGACGCACTATTGATTTGATTCACCAAATAAACTCGTCGAAAACACCAGCGATTGCCTTGGCGCTGGACGCCGAAAAGGCATTTGACCGCATTTCCTGGCCCTTTTTGTTTTCCACTTTATCTTCATTTGGCCTCCATGGTCATTTCATCACTGCAATAGAGGCCCTCTACTCCAACCCCTCATCTATGGTCCTGACCAATGGATTGAGCTCACCTCGATTTAGTTTGAAGAATGGCACTCGCCAGGGCTGCCCTCTTTCGCCCCTACTTTTTGCTCTATGCATCGAACCTCTTGCGGCCCGTATTAGGCTTAATACGGACATAGGGGGGATTACAGTAGGGCAGAGCTCATACAAAATATCTTTATTTGCGGACGACGTGCTCTTGACTTTATCTAACCCTTTGATCTCTCTTCCTAATCTACAAAAAGAATTACTACTATACGGTTCCCTCTCGGGTTATAAAATAAACCACACCAAATCTGAGGCCCTTGCATTTAATATCCAACCCCAGACCCACTTGATTCTAACCTCCTCCTTCCCTTTTCTTTGGAGACCCTCGGCTATCAAATACCTCGGCATATTCATTACTAAATCCTACACCAGCCTTTACCAGACTAATTTTGTTCCTATGATTAAAACTCTCACCCAAGACTTGGACAAATGGGACAGATTATTCATTTCATGGATTGGACGGATTAACGCCCTAAAAATGAATTTCCTTCCCCGTATTCTTTACCTATTTCAGACCATTCCGATAATGGTGCCCCGAATGACTTTGACCTCATTGCAATCATTGTGCAACAAATTTATTTGGGCTCATCGTAAGTCACGATTAAGACGAACACTGTTGACTAAGAGTGCCACCTCGGGCGGACTGGGATATCCTAACCTTCAAGCTTATTTTAATGCCTGCCACCTTAATCACATGGTGTCCTGGCATTCCCCTCCAGGGAACAGAAAATGGGTCGATATTGAGAATTCAATATAACAGGGCGTCCCCCTCGACTCTCTTCTATGGCTTCCCAGGTCCTGCAGGCCAGCCTCGGTTTATTCAATCCCCACGATTAAATTTACCCTTGGATTGTGGGACAAACTCCGTAGCACCTATAATTTATCCTCACACCCCTCACCTCTGACACCTATCTGGGGACACCCTGCCTTTCCCTCAGGCTGCGAGCGAAAAATAGCAGCCCCATGGCAATCTCAGGGTGTCACGAGATTTATTCATGTTAAGGGCCACTCAGCACCGACCTCCTTTGGGGATTTTCAGGAACACCTTGGTTTGCCATCCTCGTGTCATTACCATTACATCCAAATTCTTAGCTTTCTCAAATCTCAGCTTAAAACTACCCCTTTGAAACCACCCACTTCCTTTGAACATATGTGTATACTTTCAATTGGCAAAAAGGGTAATATCTCAACAATATACAACTCGATTCTGACCCCAGATCCGCCTGCCCGTGAACCCCATGAACTAGCCTGGGAATCAGATCTCTCCCATCCGTTGGAAGATGATCAATGGGAAGAAATCAGAATGCGCATCGCTAAAGCCTCCATTAGTGTGGCACTCAGAGAATCATGCTATAAGATCTACACCAGGTGGTACTTAGTCCCCTCCAGACTTCATTCCATTTACCCCACGACATCAAATCTGTGTTGGAGACTCTGTGGAGAGGAGGGCACCTTTTTCCACATATGGTGGACGTGCCCGTCTATTCGCCCTTTTTGGAAAATGGTAGGAGCACTTATTGCTCAAACATGCGGACATAATCTAGACCTTTCCCCTGAAACTGCCCTACTGCATGCTCCCATACCGTTACTACCTAAAACCCAAGACAAGCTTACCATGCTACTTTGCATGGCGGCTAAATCTCTGATCGCTAAATGCTGGAAAGACCACAAACCTCCCTCCAAGGCATTGCTGATATCCAAAATTAACTATATAGCCAACATGGAATATATTACAAGCCTGAGGAATAACACTGTGGCACAGTTCCACAACATCTGGTCTCCTTGGTACCTCGCTCGATCTTTATTGATGCCCGGACTATGTTGATACTGCTAATTCTGCTGACTCTACTGATACCTCCATCACCTCTGTTGTATCCCCCTCTGTTACTAATACAGAGAACTGTTCCTATTTTCTTATCTCCTTATTTGTAACATCCCCAATATTTCCCTTTTGTTAAGATACACTCTCTAGCTTCTTCTCCTCCTTCCTTTTCTTTTTCTTTCCTACTTTTACTCCTCACAAGATTACACCAAGATTTGGTATAAATTTTATACTATATCGGTAAAATAAAACGAGACTGGTCAGATACGCGGCTAGAGTTTTGCAGGGTGCATGTTACTAATGCCTGTTGGCCTATAATTTCATGGAAATGTCTCTTTTGTTCTGATCTGATATGTAAAATGTTTGTTTTCTTGTTCGATATCCTTACCCTGCACAAGTTTGTTCTTGTTATGTTATGACTTCTGATCAACCTCAATAAAAATTCTAACTTTAAAAAAAAAAAAAGACCCTAGGGACCCAAAACTGCACAGTAGCTGCAGGCAACTTCCCAATAAAAGTATCACAGCACAAATCACCGAACTCTGGGGGTCATTCCGAGTTGATCGTAACTGACATGCGGGGGGACGCCCAGCACAGGGCAATCCCGCCCGCCCCGCATGTCAGTGTCGACCCCAACCCCCTCCCCCCCGGCAGAAGTGCAAGGGCATAGCACAGCGGTGATGCCTTTGCACTTCAAGAGTAGCTCCCGACCAGCGGAGCTTTAGTGTGCTGGCAGGGAGCTACTCATCGTTCCCCGGCCCGCAGCGGCTGCGTGTGACATCACGCAGCCGCTGCGGCCCGCCCCCGTTCAGTCCAGCCACGCCTGCGTTCGCCGGACCGCGCCCTCGAAACGGTGGCCAAATGCCTCCGTTACGCCCCCGACCCGCCCAGCCACCGCCTCTGCCTGTCAATTAGGCAGAGGCAATCGTAGCGGCCCGACGGCCATCGGCCGTTTGGCATGCACCAGCGCATTGCGGCACCAGCACATGCGCAGTTCTGACCCGATCGCACCGCTGTGATAAACTGCAGCATGCGATCGGGTCAGAATGACCCCCCCTAACCAATGGATCAACACAGAAAATGGAGATTGAGCAGTGCTGTAACCATAGGAGGAATTAGATACCCTTTGCTGGATTAAGGGACACATGGGCCTGGAGCTGAAAAGGGATCCGCCGGAATCCTGTCACTGTGCAGAATACTGGCGCCAGCATCCTGATACCCGGGATCACGATTGAGTGATTGCTGGGCAGGCGGAGAAGTAAGCTGTGCTGGGGTGGGAGGTAGTTAGGTTTATGTTGCGGGAAGGGGCGTTAGGGTTATGGTTGGGGGGTAAGTGGGTGAGGGGTAGCTTGCTTACCCTACCCCTGTCCAGATTGTAAACAGCAGTCGGTATTCGGACCGCCGGCATTTCAGCCCCAACCTGTTGAAATGATCAAGGGCCTATTATGAGAATTAGGGGAGCTATGAGCAGTGCTGTGGGGGTTTGATAGGTCTATGTGCATGTACACCCCCTAGAAAAATTCCACCATTTGCAAAGAAAATAGAAACACAACTCTTACTTATGATTTATGTCCAAATGTGTGGACAACTGGGTGGCTGGTCCTCATTGTGCTGGTGATGATGATGTGCCTATTTTTATGTGGAGTCCAAGAGCCATCATCCCATTCGCCTCATTGTAAATTTGGCCCTGTCTGTATAATTTTCTAAACTGTCCTGTCTCTGGGCCTAATTCAGATCTGATCGCTGCTGTGCGGTTTCATACAGCGGGCAATCAGATAAGAACAGCGCATGCGTATGCACTGCAATGCGCAGGCGCGTCGGACAGCTACAACGGGCATCGGAAAACTAGCAACCTCAAAGACATCTTGGCGCCAAGCCATTTACAAAGTAAGAACAAATCTGGAAACAATACCTTCATAAACTGCAAAGGATGCTATAAATGTGGAAATTGCAGCATCTGTAAATATCTTCATCCAAATAGGAAAAAATTCACGAACTACGATGGCACTAAAGATTACAACATCAAAGACTTTTTAAACTGTAATTCGACCATGGTAATCTATCTACTAGAGTGCACATGCGGATTGAAATACGTTGGTAAGACGAAAAGGGTTTTAAAACTACGAATCCAAGAGCACATTAGAAACATCAAAAATAAGACAGAGAACCATACAGTTTCTAAACACTTTACTGAAAAGCATAAATCGAATCCTGAAGATATTTCATTCAAAGCAATCGAACTGGTCAAACTTAGAGAAAGAGGGGGAGACATTCTTAATAAATTATCGAAACGGGAAATGTTTTGGATGCATGAATTACAGACCCTATCACCGCTAGGACTGAATGAAGCATTTGAAATTGCTCCTTTCCTTTGATATCCTTCGATATCCTTTGATATTCTATTCCTCACTATACCTCCCTTCCCTCTTCATGCACACGACTATTTAGATAAATTATTCTTCTTGATATAAAAATATGCACATATTTTAAACTGATGATATAAGTTATTATATGGTTTCTTTCAGCTAATTCTGTTATTACACCTATGAGGAAGAGCATAATGAGGCTCTAAGTAGGGTGCAAGGTCAAAATCCACAGACAAGCACCTGGAACATTATAAAAACATTATGAAAACATTGGACATTTGAAGGACCAAAAAGAAAAGGAATCCTTATCACCGAATCCGATGTATTGGTCCATCCTATAGGAAACCAAATTGGGCAAGATTCTATATTGAATCAGCAAAAGTCTAATTGCACTCAAAAGTATCTAATGTTGCACAACTAATATATACATCTTAAAGATTAAGCACTGTCACTTTTAATATATAAATAAATTGGTGGGTTTCATAATGGTAAATATGACACAAATAATACTATTTTAATATTCAATATCTGTCACCTAGTGGTTGTACTCCTATCTGAACCACATTATATAAGTCACTTCGACTATAATTAAACACTTTCACTTCCCAGCAATGGTGTTACTATGGTATTCATTTTTATATAGCCCTATATTAATGGCTGTGCGTTCCACCGCACACATGTCACTATCACTTTCGCATCCCAGCAATGGCTGTGCGTTCCACCGCACACATGTCACTCTCACTTCCGCATCCCAGCAATGGCGGTGCGTGTCACTATGGCTTTTAACTTCCTACACAATCGCATACTAATGGCGGTGCGTTCCATCGCATGCATGCGCACATCACTTTTACCAGTCTGCTCACTTCCGCATTCACCGGAAGTGACGCTACGAGCACAGTGGTATAGATCACCGCTAATATCTCCTTATTGTGCATCCTCTCACCTCTCCACTCCTTTTTACTAGTTCTCATAAAACCTATTCCCAGCAAGTATATATATTTGGTCCACTCGCTTTTCACGGCAATAGCAAACTTATACGCCAGGCGGAAATGACGCATGCGTTCCACCGGTTACACTGACAGCACAAGCCGTTATTTATCGGTTCTTTGATATATTCCTATCTGATTCTTATATATTTTATTCCTATTTTATCTAATTGTCACCTTTTGAGTGTCAACTAGAACTTTTAAAACCGTTTCCAATAACGTTTTGCTAAATGAATGACAATCACAGGAAGTGAATAGAGTAATCCTGCTCTGTGTGGTCATCCCCCTGATGAAGTCCAGTTGCTGACGGACGAAACGCGCTGGGAATACCTGCTGACATCTCCATCTATGGACAGATAAGCTTTACAAAAATTGAAATTCTGTACGCATGCTCTCCAGCCATTTTCTATGGACAGATAAGCTTTGAATAATTATCTATTCTGTATGCATGCCATAACAGCCACTTTTATGTACTTTTATGTTTTTTATGTGTGATTATGTGTATTAAATTTTTGTATTTTTAATATATATACTGATCAGGCTCTATATTGATCTTGTTGGGGATAAGCTAGTTCCCTAATTAGGCCTGTGAAATTATACAATAACACAATACGAGATGTAAAACAGTACACACTATGTTTACTTTTTCTGTTTTATTCACATGTTCTAAGCCACAAAAAAGCGCTGCTTGAACTGAGCTTCGGCTTATCAGATAAGTGTTCTTAAACCAATTATTATCACCCTTTTTATACACCTTATTTCCCTGGATATATATATATATATATATATATATATATATACATATGTATAATGTGTGTGTGTGTGTGTGTGTGTGTGTATATATATATATATATATATACATATATATATATATATATATATATATATATATATATATTTCTCATACATCCTAGAGGATGCTGGGACTCCGTAAAGACCATGGGGTATAGACGGGATCCGCAGGAGACATGGGCACACTATAAGACTTTGAATGGGTGTGAACTGGCTCCTCCCTCTATGCCCCTCCTCCAGACTCCAGTTAGATTCTGTGCCCAGGACAGACTGGACACACACTAGGGGAGCTCTACTGAGTTTCTCTAAAAGACTTTATGTTAGGTTTTTTATTTTCAGAGAAACCTGCTGGCTACAGGCTCTCTGCTTCGTGGGACTGAGGGGAGAGAAGTCAGACCTACTTCTGTGAGTTAAAGGCTCTGCTTCTTAGGCTACTGGACACCATTAACTCCAGAGGGTTCGATCACCTGTTGGTACTTGATTCAGTAGATGCAGTATCAGCAGGTCGGTGGTTGTATGCTTTTCAAAAGTAAACACTGTATGGGAGACACAGTAGTATGTGGGTGACCCTGACGGCACCAACTGTTATTACTGGGTGTAAATTAACATGCTGTAACTGCCTTATACCTGTATATTTATTTTATATGTATATGTATGGTACGGTTCCATGGGCCTGTAGCTAGAGCACAGGCATAGTAGTATTGGTGGGGGAGTGTTATTAAAATTATATATGTATACTTCCCTCGGACCCCTCGGGGTCGCAAGAATGTTATTCTGCCTGGTTACTACTCCCTGCTGTCGATGAATACTAGGTTTTCTGTCGACCATAAGGTTTCCTGTTAGATCCACAACTGGGGCATTTAGTACATGATCATACACATTCAGAACACATTAATGTCACTAGGGACCCGACGGTTCCGGATAATCCGATTATATGTATGGTATATATATATATATATATATATATATATACACATATATAGGATATGTGTGTATATGTGTATTACATTATGTATATTCATATTACGATTTCTAATGAATGCTGAAGTAAAAGTATTCCTTCTCATGTGCTGGTCGCTCTGTTGATAAAGCTCTAGGTCGGCCGTGACAAGTTGGTCTCAGATCCTCACAAGGAGTCCGAATGTTTATTCTTTTCCCGCCGCAGATAGAAAACTGTGAAAGTCAACTCCTGGTCGACATGGGGCCGTGTCACAAAGGATCGTACACAGGAAGCTAAGTGATATTTTATTTATATGCTTTGGAGTTATTTGCATTACATGGACATGGGGGAGTGTTTGTATTCGGAAAAGGCATCCGATAGAATTACCCTAAAGAAAGTAGGGGATGTTTTCTTATGTTGATTCTTCTCTATAACATTGCGGCAGGCTGCCGTGCGACGGCAGGAGTTGTGGCCAAGGGAATGCTGAGGCTGACTCCGAGAGATACGGGAGTGTTTCCCTGGAACGGTATACCGCTGTTTGGTTTTTCCCTTTCGGTACAGATAGTGGAAGGTAAAAAGGTAAGAGTTCTGCAGCCTTGTTAGGTTCGCAGAAGCGGATGTCGTTTTCTGTTTCTGCCACATCCACCGCATGTCGCTGGGTCTATCTGGCTGGAGCCCACTCCGGTGGGAACTCGTCTACTACTCTTCAGTCAGTCCGGGAATGGACTTGGATCTGTGAGTTAATTATAGAATCCAAAGGGGGACATACTGGCCTTTACAGATGTTTTCCCTCAATGATTTTTCACATAGATCTTGCCGTTTCCCCTCTGGAAGGGGAGGTAGTACGCAACGCCATACCAGAGTTGCGTCAGGTTCAGGGCATTGTCCTGCTGTCCCTGTTAAAAAAAAAAAGGGAAAACAAAGATTTCTCCTTACAAAATTGAACTACAGGATGGAATCTCTCAGGCCAGGGAGCTCCAGCATGTAAAGGTAGAAAGGGGTTTAGATGCGTTTTTTCTCCGCATTCAGCTTACCTGGGTTGATATCCAGGATTGTATTTGCCATTTCACCGGAGTGATGGCGGTAGGATGGTATTCTTTCAATAGTGAGAGCCATTGTTATTCTGTACTGGGAAACTCTCCTGATTAAGGCGAGGTCTAGACACAAGTGGTGCAAATCGTTGTTTCTCTCTGACTGTTCTTCAACACAGGGGAAGGCTGCTGTTCCCAACGATGCAGATGTCGGAGGTGGGTATCAAAGTTGATACTGAACAGTTGAGGTTCTGTATGTTCCTGTGGAAAGAGGTCTGAGGATCCGGAATCGGATCAGATTTGCAGTGACAATCCATCAATATGTTCCGTTGTTAAAGAAGATGGGTGCGGCCTAAGAGGCCTTTTAGATGAGCAGGTCAAATGCCAGAGTGGTTTTCACGGGACCAGTTGGAAATGTGGTCCGGGTCTCACCTGCACATATGCCGGAATATAATCCTAATGGCAGGATATCGCTCCTCTGGTGTCTGCTCAGTTCTCACCTCCTAGAGGGTCGAAGGTTTGGAATCCAGGATGAGATCCTGGTGTCCATGCATTCAGATCTCCGAGACTGGGGAGCAGTCCTTGCAAGGGAAGTATTTCCAGAGGAAAAGGTCAAGCTGGGAAGCTTGTCTGCAGCAAGCTTTCTTGAATTAAGAGCTATTTTCAATGAACGTATGCTTCGTATCTGCCCGTGTTAATTCTGTCGGACGACTTGACAGCAGTGGTGTAAGTAAACCGCTACGGCGGAACAAGGAGTAAAGTGGCAATGGAAGAAGCCCAAAAAGTTTTCCGCTGGGTGGAAAGACTGGTAAACGCTATATTAGCAGTCTTCATTCCGGATGTGAACGACGGAGAAATAGATTCCTCTGCAGACGCGATCTCCATCCAGGAGAAATACAGTTGTCATCGAGAACTTGTCACTGAAGCGACAAGTCTTTGAGGAGTGCCTCAAATGGACATGTTGGCGTCTCGCCTCAACGAGGGATCTCAGGGATATTGCTCCGGGTCAAGGGACTCTCAAGCTATAGCAGTGGACGTCCTCGGGACACCTTGGGTGTTTTCAGTCGGTCTATGTGTCCCCTCCATTTTTACTATTCTGAAGGTGATGAATGTAAGAAGAACAAAGGTTCAGGCGATCCTCATTGTTCCGGTCTGACCAAGGAGGGCTTGGTACCCAGTTCGTCAAGATTTACTCATAGAAGATCCCTGGCCTCTTCCTCTACGTGAGGAAATGTTACAGCAAGATCAGGGCGTGTATCAAGACTTACCACGGCTGCATTTGACAGCGTGGCGGTTGAACGCCATATCCTAGCCAGAAAGGGTATTCCCAGTGAAGTAATTTCCACACTTCTTCAGGCTAGAAAAGAGGTAACGGAAAAGCCTTACCAACGTGTTTGGAGGAAATATGTGTCTTGGTGTGAATCCAAGAAGGCTCCTACGGAAGACTTTCAGCTGGGTCGTTCTTCTCCATTCTTTACAAGCAGGTGTGGGTGCAGGCCTACAGTTAGGCTCCATTTAAGTGCGGTTTTGGCCTTATAAATTTTCTTTCAAGAAAGAATTGGCAACCTTTCCGGAAGTTCGGACCTTCGTGAAAGGAGTACTGCACATTTAACATCCATTTGTGCCCCCATTGGCACCGTGGGACCTTGACGTGGTGTTGCGTTTTCTTGTGTCACACTGATTGGAACCTTTATAAAAGGTTGTGTTAAAATTTCTCTCTTGGAGAGTGGTCATGCTTTTGGCTTTGGCGTTCGCAAGGTGGATGTCGGAAGAAGCGGCTTGGTCTCACAAAAGCCCTGTTTGGTCTTCCAGATGGATAGAGCGGAATTGAGAACTCGGATAACAGTTCTGCCAAAAGTGGTTTCGGTGTTTCGCAGAAACCAGTCTATTTGCTGCCTGTGGTTACTTAAGCATTGGCAGATTCAAGGTCTCTCGATGTAGTCAGGGCTTTGACTATTTATGTCGCCAATTTGGATCAGATTGGGGAAACAGAGGCTCTGTTTGTCCTGTATGCTCCCAGCGTGCTTGGGGCACCTGCGTATCTGCAGTCTGTTACACGCTAGATCTGTGATATGATTCGACGTGCTCGTTCTACGGCTGGATTGCTGTTACCAAAGTCTGTGGTGACCCATTCTACTAGGAAGATTGGCTCTTCTTGGGCGGATTGCCGAGGAGTCTCGGCAGTTCAACTTTGCCGAGAGGATACTTGATCAGGTTCAAACACTTTTGCTAAGCTCTACAAGTTTCATACCCTGGCTGATGGGGACCTCATGTTTGCTCAATCGGTGCTGCAGAGTCGTCCGCACTCTCCCGCCCGGTTTGGAGCTTTGGTATAAACCCCATTGTCCTTACAGAGTCCCCAGCATCCTCTAGGACGTATGAGAAAATAGGATTTTAATACCTACCGGTAAATCCTTTTCTCTTAGTGTGATACCCGGGACTGGGGTCGTAATTTAACCCATCAATATGGGTAACAATGGACAACGGGAGTAACCCTCCTAGGGTTACTTTTCCTTTGATACTGTTATTAATGTTATTATTAATTTTAGTATTAATTGTGGACAATGGAGGCGTTGGGACCCAGGAGGAGCCGGGGATTAACAAGCCAGATATCACGCACGGCTGGCGGGACAGATATGGGCTCCCGGGACAAGAGTTTAAAACAAGAGGGGGCTCGAGCGCCGGCAGTTAGTGTGTGGTGTTGGTGAGGAGAGAAGGCGCAGAGTGGCGGCTGGCGACCGGGGATCGCACACCGGGTGACGGCTGACAAGGAGAGAGAGCCTCGCGACTTACCGGAGGAGCAGAGAGCCGGGGGTTGGTGTCCTGGCGACCGGAGTGACGATCCACAAAGCGCCAGCACCCATCGCCAAGGTACCCACCAAGAGAACAGTCGGAGGCGCATAACCCCCCGGTGAACCACGGCTTGCAGGAGAGTGAGAGCTGGAGGAGGCGGCTGTCCCGTGAGTGACAGAAGCGGGAGGGCGGCTGCAGCGGTATCCGACCACTCAGACGGTAGCAGGGCGGGCAGAGAGAGATGAATCAGTGCTTCCCTTAGCAACCACCAGACGCTGCTACAACACTAATAAAGGTATGTAGCCCAAAACCCTGTCCTTCCTGACACCCAGCGGCTCAAACACACGAGCACCACCAGGATAAGCATAATAACTGTTCCACAGCTAGGGGCTCTCTGCCAGCAGTCCACTCCTATTACCTTTTGAGGCAATAGATAAGTACAGGACAAGTAGCCCTCCTGATTCACTCCTTCCACTCAGCACAGCACACATTGATGAGGAGGATAGAAACATTAGCCAGACTGAGAATCTAACTCTCAATGAAAGATATAGTCAGCTATCCAGGTTGATTCAGTCAGGTGAAGAGAAAGTGGTGCTAGGAATCCAGCAGACTGTCCCTACCCTAGGGTTATCCCTGATTCACCCCAGCGTAGTCAGTGAAGGATTAACCAATCCCTAGTTGTCTATTGGACAGGACAAGTATAGTACCCGGATGCTGGCATCATTGAGCTAAAGGCTATTCCTCCAGTACAGACGAATGAGTGATTGATATAGAAGGGCATAGTGGGACATCCCTTATCAGAGTCGGACTGCACTGTTATCACCGATAGGGCTACCAGATGATAGACAGACAAGCAAGGAACTCCATACTGGATCTCCTTAGACTACTGTAGTGCTCGACAGCAAGTTAAGGGAAGCTGGACGAAAGGAAGCTAGCAAACCACTAGGAAATACTTTTATAAATCCCTGTATGTGCACCAACGTACGAATATTCAGCTGAACTGTGGGTATTCTGGGGACACTGCAGTACTGAGACAGGGAATGGATATCGGGTGTTGTGGTACAATTTTGTAAGTTTTCTAAAATGATATTATAGCGAGTTGTTATAAGGTAATATATACTAACCGTTATCTAGGTAGTGGAAGCTGATCGAAGTGACCAAGCCACAGTGTTCCCGGTTCCAGTCTAATAAACCCTTTTGAATGTTATTCATTTGCATGTATTTGACATTGAGTGTACTGTATTATCTGTAGCCAATATTCAGAAGTAGCAGTTCTTAAGCACGTCAATAGCCGTAGGGACCTGCGGAGAGAACAGAAACGAAAGGTAAAACCTACCAATCCTTCAGAACTTACCTGATATTACCAATATGTAAATATAAGAACACCAACTGAGTATTACATTAAGGATTTTTAGTGGCGTCACGAACAGGATCGATAACTTAAGTGAGGAATCCTATACAAGTAGAGGATGTCTATAGAGCAATTTACGACGGCTGGGGCATTCAGTGGAGAGTCTAGTAAACCTACGCAAGAAACACCTAGCATGGTGCAGATAAATCCAATTACCTTACCATATTATTTCGGGGCCCCATGGCTTCCCACCTATTATGGAGACCGACACAAGGCTCAGGGAAATACCTTCACCGACTTCAAGAACAAGATGAAATCGATGTTCCGTTTCTATCCGCTAAATGAACAAAAAGTTGAGATCCTCATCGGTCAACTGAGAGGGTCAGCACAAAGGGAAGTTATCTCGTGGCCCACCGAGGAGAGGAGAAATATTGACCAGATACTCCAATGGTTAGCCACCACGTTTGAGCTTCATACGATTTCGGAATTAAAAATGAAATTCTATGCTAGGAAACAGCATTTGGGAGAAACATTGAGAGATTATGCGCTGAGCCTACAAGAAGCTTTGAAGGCGATTCGGACAGTCGATGAAAATGAAATCGAAAACAGCGATGAAGCTCTTATATCCCAATTCATCGAAGGGGCAAATAAAGAAAGCATTAGGGCTCAACTGAGACTATTAAGAATGCAGAAACCCGATCAGTCATTTTTGGACTTCAAAGAGGCTGCAATTAAGGTGGTCGGGACAGAGATGGTCCAAGAGGTCGGGTTTCCGGAAATGCCTGGATATTGGGAGAGTCAATTATCAAATGAGGACGCCCCTCACCATCCAGCTAGGAACAAGAGAATTGGAGACACCATTGGCCAAAGCTCCCAAACGCCCACTGCAGATCTGTTAAGAACTCTAAAAAAGCAAATGGAGGAGCTCTTACCGTGGGAATGGCTGAAATGTGTAAATAGGTACAAAATTTAGCTCGCAGACAGGGACCCAATCCCAATGAAGCCAGGTGGCCCTGGGAGCGAAGGAGAACCAGAAGTGATTGGTGGACCCCGCCTCAAGCAAGCGGAAGAAGGAGCACGGATCGATTTGATCCCCAAGGCCGTCCTATTTGTCGGCGTTGTCAACGGCCTGGCCATATCGAACAGAACTGTGACCAGGAGGAGGCTTTAAACTCAAATGCCCCGAGGTTGGAGACCGAGCCTAGGGGGGAGATACCGCAGTAGGTTCAAGGTCTGAGGAGTGGTGGTCCCAGTACGTGGGGTGATGCCCTCATATCCCCATTTCAATTAATGGGGTAGAAATCATGACTATGGTCGACACCGGTTCACAGATAACCACCATTCAACATTCCACGTTCGTCCAGCACTGGGGAGAACACCAAATTGTGACCCCTCCTCCCGCATGGCTACAATTAATAGCCAGTAATGGATCAAGTATCTCATGTGTGGGCTACTGGGAGGCAGACGTCAAAGTAGGAGACACCGAAATGCCTCACCAAGGGTGCCTGATTACACATACGAGTGACCCGAATGCTATCCCAATGATTTTGTCAGGATTCTGTAACTTTGTCTGTCCCCGGAGGGGCACTAGTGGGTCAGTGTAGGAGTGATAGAGGAAACAGGAAGACTGACGAAAAGTTCTGCGCATGTGCGCTTGGTATTTATTATCACACAGGGATAACGGATGACAGGAACAATGAATAATAACTTAATCCGATATTCAAAAGTCACTGGTAACAAATGAGCAATGAAGATGAACTTGTAACTTGATATAAATGATAAGGCAATAATGAAATCAGATGCAGCAAACGAAACTCCGATATATAACAAATAGCAATCAAAGCACACAGTCTCTGTAGAAGCACACGTCTTTAAGCAAAGCAAGGCCCTAGCAGGAGACAGTTCTAACACAGCAAGTTGTTAAGTGCTGAATGCAATGCACAATGCTAGATGCTGGTAATCAGGTGCACAGGCTGAGTAATGGAAGAACACCTGAAGAAAGTCTCTTACTGCAAATTGGTGTGCAGACTGTACTGGAGTTTGTAGCAAACTGGAACAATGAAGACTGGAGACTGGAACACAGGAACTTGCACACTGAATGTGACTCGCAGGAGAGCTGGAGTGGTTGCTGGTACTTGTAATTCCACAGGAACACTGGAACAGGGAAACAACTTGGAGATGCCAGAAATAGGAGATTGCTGGAAACAAAGAATTGAAGACTGGAAACTGGAACGGAACTGGAACTGCTGGGACCTGTAGTTCCACAGGTCCAATACACAGGGGTATCTCTGCAGACAGAGGACTGCAAACAGGAGACGCCTGTTCACAGAATGTGACGTGTTGTCCAAGGCGATGAGACTGAGCCAGGAACTGGAGTTTATACCCCTTGGTCCTTGATGATTGGATGTTGCATCTCTGTGAGAACACACCCCACTGGATTGGGTGTTCAGATCAGCTGTGAGTTAGCTGAAGCACTGTGTACTCCAGGCTGCAGTAGACTGAAAACTGGAACTGGAACTGAACTGAACTGCTGGAACCTGTAGTTCCACAGTAGTGATGCGATGGAGAATGCAGATTCCTGACAGTACCCCCCCTTTTATGGGTGGGCACCGAACACCCACGCTGGAACTTGGAAGGCTGAATGTCAATTGAAGTCTCAGAAGACAATGTAAACTTGAGAGTAGAGGACTGGAATAAGCATTCATAAGCAGGAGTAGAATCAACTTGAAATACTCTAGAGTGGAGAGAGGACGTCATCTCCAAAACTGACAGGAGTTCCTTACTTGACACACTGGAGAGAACCACACCGGGTTCGGAGGAACTGGAATCGGTAGGAACCGACGGCGACTTTGGACAGACGGATGGAACCGGGATTTGTCCAGGACTACTTAAATTGACTTGAACTGAAGGAGGCTGATCTGTACAGATGGATGGGACCGGATTGGGTCCAGAAAAGCTTGAACCGTCTGGAACCGGAGGTGTCTTCGGACTGACGGATAGGACCGGATTTGATCCGAAGATGCTGGAATCGGCTGGAACCGTAGGAGGTAGCCCATCATTGGAGCCACTCAGGCTGGCTGGAACCAGTGGAGTCTTACTGGAATCGGCTGGAACCGAAGGAGGTTTACTGGAATCGGCTGGAACCGAAGGAGGCTGATCCGGACAGACGGATGGGACCGGATTGGGTCCGGAAAAGCTTGAACCGGCTAGAACCGGTGGAGTCTTACTGGAATCGTCTGGAACCGAAGGAGGCTTACTGGAATCGGCTGGAACCGAAGGAGGCTTACTGGAATCGGCTGGAACCGAAGGAGGCTGATCCAGACAGACGGATGGGACCGGATTGGGTCCGGAAAAGCTTAAACTGGCTGGAACCGGTGGAGTCTTACTGGAATCGGCTGGAACCGAAGGAGGCTTACTGGAATCGGCTGGAACCGAAGGAGGCTTACTGGAATCGGCTGGAACCGAAGGAGGCTGATCCGGACAGACGGATGGGACCGGATTGGGTCCGGAAAAGCTTGAACCGGCTGGGATCGGTGGAGTCTTACTGGAATCGGCTGGAACCGAAGGAGGCTGATCTGGACAGACGGATGGAACCGGATTGGGTCCAGAAAAGCTTGAACCGGCTGGAACCGGAGAAGTCCTCGGACTGACGGATAGAACCGGATTTGATCCGAGGATGCTGGAATCGGCTGGAACTGAAGGAGGTAGCTCAGCATTGGCAACGGAGCTACTCGGGCTGGCTGGAACCAGTGGAGTCTTTGGACCGACGGCTGGAACCGGGTTAGGTCCATGGATACTTGACTCTTAATCATTGAGTCGTGACACTGAACTTTGGAGTGACCCTGACCCCACACTCTGACCACCGTCCGGGTCCATGGGCCTTGGACAAACTGTCAGGATTCTGTAACTTTGTCTGTCCCCGGAGGGGCACTAGTGGGTCAGTGTAGGAGTGATAGAGGAAACAGGAAGACTGACGAAAAGTTCCGCGCATGTGCGCTTGGTATTTATTATCACACAGGGATAACGGATGACAGGAACAATGAATAATAACTTAATCCGATATTCAAAAGTCACTGGTAACTAATGAGCAATGAAGATGAACTTGTAACTTGATATAAATGATAAGGCAATAATGAAATCAGATGCAGCAAATGAAACTCCGATATATAACAAATAGCAATCAAAGCACACAGTCTCTGTAGAAGCACACGTCTTTAGCCAAGCAAGGCCCTAGCAGGAGACAGTTCTAACACAGCAAGTTGTTAAGTGCTGAATGCAATGCACAATGCTAGATGCTGGTAATCAGGTGCACAGGCTGAGTAATGGAAGAACACCTGAAGAAAGTCTCTTACTGCAAATTGGTGTGCAGACTGTACTGGAGTTTGTAGCAAACTGGAACAATGAAGACTGGAGACTGGAACACAGGAACTTGCACACTGAATTTGACTCGCAGGAGAGCTGGAGTGGTTGCTGGTACTTGTAGTTCCACAGGAACACTGGAACAGGGAAACAACTTGGAGATGCCAGAAATAGGAGATTGCTGGAAACAAAGAATTGAAGACTGGAAACTGGAACTGGAATGGAACTGGAACTGCTGGCACCTGTAGTTCCACAGGTCCAATACACAGGGGTATCTCTGCAGACAGAGGACTGCAAACAGGAGATGCCTGTTCACAGAATGTGACGTGTTGTCCAAGGCGATGCGACTGAGCCAGGAACTGGAGTTTATACCCCTTGGTCCGTGATGATTGGATGTTGCATCTCTGTGAGAACACACCCCACTGGATTGGGTGTTCAGATCAGCTGTGAGTTAGCTGAAGCACTGTGTACTCCAGGCTGCAGTAGATTGAAAACTGGAACTGGAACTGAACTGAACTGCTGGAACCTGTAGTTCCACAGTAGTGATGCGATGGAGAATGCAGATTCCTGACAGATTTTAGGGATGAATATCTTACAAAGCTGCCCGGATGAACTGATCTCTATCCTTAAGCGGGAGCTGACCAGAAAATCAACCATCGAACTGTCTGTACTACAAAAGACTACATTGGTGCAATGTAACAGTGCCATCGGGAAAGTTCAGATTACAGAAAGTAAACCCATTAAATTACCTCCAAATGCGGAAGTGATTATCTGGGGCAAAGCTCGGTGTGGACCTCGAGGAAAGAGTTATGAGGCCTTGGTTGAGCCATGTGAAGGGGATGATGGAGAGGAAATTGTTGTCGCACATGGCCTAGTGAACGTTAAGTATGGCCGAGTTCCGGTGCAAATTTTAAATCCTCATAATCATACGGTTAAATTGTACCGACAACGACCCATTGCTAAGCTCACCTGGATTACCTTCCAAGACGTCATACATGCACAGGCTCAGGTGTGCCCACAGAGTGATGATGTTGTAAAGGAGGAAGATAGAACTCCGACAGAATGGTGGAGAGACATACACATCGGGAGTGAGGATACTCCTCAGGAACACAAAGAGGGAGCCCTCCGAGTCGTAAAAAAGAATTCGGCAACCTTCAACCAAGGACCCTTAGATTTTGGGACAGTCACAACTGTAAAACATCGCATTGTGACGGGAAATGCTGCCCCTATCAGGGAAAAACATCGGCCCTTAGCTCCAGCTCTCTATCAGCCGGTTAGGAAGATGCTTGAAGAAATGAAGGCTACGGGCATCATCCAGGAGAGCCACAGCTCTTGGGCCGCACCTATGGTGCTGGTCAAAAAGAAGAATGGACAGTTGAGATTCTGCGTCGATTATCGGAAATTGAACCAGGTGACCCATAAAGACGCGTACCCGCTCCCCCGGATTGAGGAATCTCTGGCAGCCCTAAAGTCCGCTAAGTATTTCTCCACGCTGGATTTAACGAGTGGATACTGGCAGATCATGATGGAGCCGGAGGATCAAGAAAAAACGGCCTTTACCACCCCCATGGGGCTCCACGAGTTTAAGCGAATGCCCTTAGGGTTATGCAACGCTCCAGAAACTTTCCAAAGGATGATGGAGCACTGCCTGGGGCATAGGAACTTTGAGATGATATTACTTTACCTGGATGATATAATCATCTTTTCCAAATCATATGCAGAGCATTTACAACATGAAGTCCTGCAACAACTAGCCAGTTATGGGCTGAAGGTAAACCCCGCCAAATGCCACTTATTGAAACCGCAAGTTCATTACTTGGGACATGTGGTAAGTTCCGAAGGAGTTGCGCCAGATCCAGAAAAAATGTGATCAGTCCAAGATTGGCCGATACCACAAACTGTTAGGAACGTCAGGTGATTTCTGGGTTTCGTAGGATATTATAGGCGGTTTGTAAAAGGCTTCGCTAAGGTAGCGGCCCCTTTACACGAACTGCTTCGAGACGTGCCACAAGATAGCCAAAGTAGACGTAAACTGATTGTTTGCACTTCCCGACAACAGGCGGCATTTGAACACCTCAAGAAAATTTTGACCCAAGCCCCCCTCTTGGCCTATCCAGATTACAGCAAACCATTCATTTTGCACACTGATGCGAGCAAGCAAGGACTCGGCGCGGTCCTTGCTCAAATACAAGATGGCAAAGAAAGGGTAATAGCCTACGCCAGCCGAGGCCTCCGAAAAACCGAACATAGCGATGCTAATTATAGTGCTTTTAAGTTGGAATTTCTGGCGCTGGTGTGGGCCATCACAGAGAAATTCAGAGACTATCTTGCTGCCACCCCGTTTGTGGCTTATACTGATTGTAATCCCCTCGCACATCTAACTACTGCCAAAATGGGAGCACTAGAGCAGCGATGGTATGCTCGGCTGTCCAACTATCAATTTACTATCCAATACCGACCTGGACAGAATAATAGTAACGCTGACGCATTATCCCGCCTTTCCGAGCAAGAGGAACCTGAAATGGAAGACCAGTTGGAATCGGTAGAACTTCTTCCTTTCCAAGTGACACGACAACTGGTGGTACAGGATATTGCCACCTTTACAAAGAGCAAATCTGAAGGTCCGCTGGAAGCGAGGGGATGGAGTGAATGGCAAGAGTAGCAAGACGAGTATCCCACTTTTTGGCAATTGAAGAAGTTGCTATTGAAAAGAAAGGCTTAACTAAGGCCGAACAACAGACCGCAGCACCAGAGCTAGGTAAATTATTGAGGCAGCGGGAACATTTAGAGGTCCATCAGAATGTAATAATCCAGAAAAGTATTAATCCAAAAACCCATTTAACCGTCATACAAGTACTTATCCCTATGACAAAAGCACCCATCCTACTGACCGCCTATCATAATCGGTCAGGACATTTCGGGAATCAGAAGACCGAAGCGAACCTTAGGCAAAGATTCTATTGGGTCGGGTTACGTCAAAACGTAGAGGAGTGGTGTTGGAACTGTCCCGAATGTAATCTCCGGAGACCACCCCTTCCCACAGAAAAGGCACCACTCCATCCAATAATCAGCCATCAACCATTGGAGTTGGTTACTATTGATCACATAAAACTCGAAAAGAACAAGTTGGGGTACGAATACGCTATTATGATAGTAGATCATTATACCAAATTTGCAGTCGCTTTACCAGTAAAAGATCTGACTGCGAAAACAACTGCAGAAATCTTTTGGAGAGCCTTTATACGACCCTATGGGTTTCCAGATAAGATCCTGACCGATCAAGGACTGGCTTTTACATCCAAATTATTTCAGGAACTGTGCCTCTTGTACGAATGTCAAAAATTAAAAACGACAGCATATCACCCACAATGCAACGGGCTTTATGAGAGAACAAATCAAACGCTCATTCAAATGTTACGGGCCCTTCCTTCACAGCAACGACACGACTGGCCTTTACTGTTAACTGGGTTAATGTTTATCTACAACAATACCGTACATAGGGGGTCATTCCGAGTTGTTCGCTCGCAAGCTGCTTTTAGCAGCTTTGCACACGCTAAATCGCCGCCTACTGGGAGTGAATCTTAGCATATTAAAATTGCGAAAGAAAAATTAGCAGAATTGCGAATAGACACTTCTTAGCAGTTTCTGAGTAGCTCCAGACTTACTCGGCATCTGCGATCAGTTCAGTGCTTGTCGTTCCTGGTTTGACGTCACAAACACACCCAGCGTTCGCCCAGACACTCCTCCGTTTCTCCAGCCACTCCCGCGTTTTTCCCAGAAACGGTAGCGTTTTTTCACACACTCCCATAAAACGGCCTGTTTCCGCCCAGAAACACCCACTTCCTGTCAATCACATTACGATCACCAGAACAAAGAAAAAACCTTGTAATGCCGTGAGTAAAATTCCTAACTGCATAGCAAATTTACTTGGCGCAGTCGCACTGCGGACATTGCGCATTAGCGACTATTCGCTCTGTTGCGACAAAAAAATAACGAGCGAACAACTCGGAATGACCCCTATAGTTCTACAGGCTTTACGCCGTACTATCTACTGTTCGGAAGACAAGGAAAGTTACCCGTGGATATACAGTTAGATGTGGAAATTGCTCCGGAACCATTTTTGGAAACAAACTGGGTGGAGGAACACCAACGTCGTATGAAAGTCGCTCATGAGCTGGTAGCGCAGCATAGGGAAGTAGTGCAAGAACGACAAGAGAACAATTGCAACCTGAAAGCACATGCCGAACCTTTGCCCATCGGCTGTAGAGTATTGAAAAGAAAAAATCAGCGGCAAAGCAAATTAGACTTCCAATGGGCACCTATTCCGCATCGAGTAGTGGAGGTGCCAAATCCTGAAATTGCAGTATACCGTATCATGCGGGAAGACGGAACTCAACAGAAACTAATTCATAGAGATCAACTAAAACCGTGTCTCATGGGGCCAGAAACCGAGGATGGGCACTCCTCATATCTGGAGAGAACTCCAATTGAGAGAATTCCGATCACAGTATCATACCCGGATGTAATGATGAGCGTATGTTGGCCAACCTTTGGTTTATTCGTGACTCCAGCCACTTCCGAGATAACGGAAACCGCAGACGAAGAAAATGTGCTTCCTTTTAACGGTGTGTGTATATGTATGTATACTGCTTGTCTATGCATTCTTTGTGCATGTATAGTGTGTGTGTAAGTAATAGTATGCATTTTGTGTGCATGTATACTGTGTGTGTGCATGTGTACTGTGTGTGTGTGTGTGTGTGTGTGTGTGTATGTATACTGTGTATATGTGTGCTGTATACTGTGTGTGTGCATGTATACTATGTGTGAATGTATGTGTGCTGTGTGTGTATACATACAGTAAACACACTATACACGCACACACACACACACACACACACACACACACACACACACACACACTATGTATGTATGTATGCACTGTATGTGTTCTGTATAGTGTGTGTGTGTGTGTGTGTGTGTGTGTGTGTGTGTGTGTGTGTGTGTGTGTGTGTAAGTATACTACTGTATGCGTATGTACATCAGTCCCTCACTCCTCTGACATACAAAATGATACCCTCTGTAAATAATTGTAATCCTGGTAAAAAAGGCAGGGGCACTCAGAGATATTGTTAAAAAAAAACCTGTAATGATGCAAGGACACAGCATATCAACGTTTGGGGGACCGTAGCCCCTACATGTTGGTATGCTGTGACTTTGCATCATTAACGTTTAAAAGAAAAAAAAATCAGAGTGCCCGTGCCTTTTTTTAACAGGAATATATATATATATATATATATATATATATATATTAGTACATTTATATACACACGCATGCATAGTAGCATACATGTACGGACCCCCCCCCCCATGGGAATCCTGCGTTTGCCCCTTGGTTGTGTTACATATTCTCTCAGCATGTGGCTGTGTTTTGTTCATGCCATTGGCTGGTATTCTATTGAATGCCTTGTTATGCGGTATGTTCGAGGTGTGAGCTGGTATGACACTCACCGTGTTTAAACAATAAATTCTTTCCTCGAAATGTCCGTCTCCCTGGGCACAGTTCTCTAACTGGAGTCTGGAGGAGGGGCATAGAGGGAGGAGCCAGTTCACACCCATTCAAAGTCCTATAGTGTGCCCATGTCTCCTGCAGATCCCGTCTATACCCCATGGTCCTTACGGAGTCCCCAGCATCCTCTACGGTCTAAAAGAAAAGGATTTACCGATAGGTATTAAAATCCTATTATACTGTATGTGTGTACATATGTATGTATAATGTATGTGTGTGTGTGTGTGTGTGTGTGTGTGTGTGTGTGTGTGTGTGTGTGTGTGTGTATACTTCACTGCACAAAAAATAAAGGGAACACTAAAATAACACATCCTAGATCTGAATGAATGAAATATTCTTATTACATACTTTGTTCTTTACATAGTTGAATGTGCTGACAACAAAATCACACAAAAATTATCAATGGAAATCAAATTTATTAACCCATGTAGGTCTGGATTTGGAGTCACCCTCAAAATTAAAGTGGAAAAACACACTACAGGCTGATCCAACTTTGATGTAATGTCCTTAAAACAAGTCAAAATGAGGCTCAGTAGTGTGTGGGGCCTCCACGTGCCTGTATGACCTCACTACATGACGACTGACGTCTCTCCCATACAGTGCCAGATTAATGTGCACATGGACCTGGAGCTGAAATATAGGAAAGGCCTATTGTGTACCGCTGCAGCAGATTGGATTAAGGAGAGGAGAGCAGGGGATATGCCTCAGCGCCCGTTAGTTACATTACACCGCACAGTAGTGTCCGAGACACATTACACTGCACAGCAGTGTCCGATAGTTAGATTACACCGCACAGTAGTGTCCGAGTTACATTACACCGCACGGTAGTGTCCGAGACACGTTACACCGCACAACAACGTCCAATAGTTACATTACACTGCACAGTAGTGTCCGAATCACATTACACGGCATAGTAGTGTCCGAGTTACAATACACCGCACAGCACCGTCCGATAGATACATTACACCGCACAGCACCGTCTGATAGTTACAATACACCGCACGGCAGCATCCGATAGTTACAATACACCGCACAGTAGTGTCCGAGTCACATTACACCGCACGGCAGCGTTACATTACACTAAACTGCAGCGTCCGACAGTTACTGTACATTACACTGCTCAGTAGTGACCTAGTCACATTACACCTCATGGCAGCGTCCGATATTTACATTACACCATACACTAGTGTCCGAGTCACATTACACTGCACGGCAGCGTCTGATAGTCACATTACACTGCACAGTAGTGTCCGAGTAACATTACACCGCAAGTCAGCGTCCAATAGTTACATTACACCGCACAGCAGCGTCCGATAGTTACAATAAACCACACAGCAGCGTCCGATAGTTACATTACACCACACGGCAGCATCCTATAGTCACATTACACCGCACAGGAGCGTCCGATAGTCACATAACACCGCATGGCAGCGTCTGATAGATACATTACACCGCAAGGTAGTGTCCGTATACACACTGGCCGGAATTCAATTGATTATCATGCATGACAAATTAAAACGGCAACGTCCGATAGTTACATTACACCACACGGCAGCGTCCGATAGTCACACTACACCGTGCGGCAGTGTCCGATAGTTACATTATACCGCATGGCAGCGTCCGATAGTTACATTACACCACACGGCAGCGTCCGATAGTTACAATAAACCACACGGCAGCGTCCGATAGTTACATTACATCACACGGCAGCGTCCTATAGTCACATTCCTATCCGTTTAGTAGATAGACAGTGTCTAGTTAGACAGTCAATAGATAGACACCATATATTAGACAGACATTAGGTCGACAGGGTCAAAAGGTCGACAGGGTAAAAAGGTCGACATGGAAAAGGTCGACAGGTCAAAAGGTCGGCAGGTCAAAAGGTCGACATGATAATGGTCGACATAAAAAAGATAGACAAATGTGTTTTTTTAATTTAACATGTTTTTGGATTATTTCATACTTTCTCTATCCATGTCGGCATAGAGTTGGTTATAAACCTTGTGGCGAGCGCAGCGAGCCACCGTGCCCGAAGCGTGGCGAGCGAAGCGTGGCGAGCGAAGCGAGCCCCGCGAGGGTATGCCTTTCTGCAAGTGGGGTGCCAGATGACAAAACTATCCACACAAAGCACAAAAATGCAAAAAACATGGTGTCTACCTTTTTCATGTCGACCATTTTCATGTTGACCTTTTGACCCTGTCGACCTTTTGACCTGTCGACCTTTTCCATGTCGACCTTTCGAACTGTCGACCTTTTGACCTGTCAACCTTTTCCATGTCGACCTTTTGACCCTGTCGACCTTTTGACCCTGTCGACCTAATGTCTGTCTAACATATGGTGTCTATCTATTGACTGTCTAACTAGACACTATCTATCTTTCATACCGGAACCAGTCACATTACACCGCACAGGAGCGTCCGATAGTCACATTACACCGCACGGCAGCGTCTGATAGTCACATTACACCGCATGGCAGCATCTGATAGTCACATTACACCGCATGGCAGCGTCCGATAGTTACAATAAACCACTTGGCAGCGTCCGATAGTTACATTACATCACACGGCAGCGTCCTATAGTCACATTACACCGCACAGGAGCGTCCGATAGTCACATTACACCGCATGGCAGCATCTGATAGTCACATTACACCGCATGGCAGCGTCTGATAGTCACATTACACCGCACGGCAGCGTCTGATAGTTACATTACACCACACGGCAGCGTCCGATAGTTACATTACACCGCATGGCAGCGTCCGATAGTTACATTACACCACATGGCAGCGTCCGATAGTTACATTACACCACACGGCAGCGTCCGATAGTTACATTACACCGCACGGCAGCGTTCGATAGTTATATTACATCGCACGCCAGCGTCCGATAGTCACATAACACCGCACGGCAGAGTCTGATAGACACATTACACCGCACGGCAGAGTCCGATAGACACATTACACCGCACGGCAGCATCTGATAGTCACATTACACCGCATGGCAGCGTCCGATAGTTACATTACACTGCATGGCAGCGTCCGATAGTTACATTACACCACACGGCACTGTCCGATAGTTACATTACACCGCACGGCAGCGTACAATAGTTGCATTACACCGCACGGCAGCGTCCGACAGTTACATTACACCACTCAGTAGTGTCCTAGTCACATTACACTACACGGCAGCGTCCGATAGTTACATTACACAGCACGGGAGTGTCCGATAGTTACATTACACCGCACGGCAGCGTCCGATAGTTACATTACACCGAGCGGCAGCATCCGATAGTCACATTACACCGCAAGGTAGTGTCCGAGTCACATTACACTACAAGGCAGTGTCCGATAGTTACATTACACCTAGCGGCAGCGTCCGATAGTCAGATTACACTGCAAGGTAGTGTCCGAGTCACATTACACTACAAGGCAGTGTCCGATAGTTACATTACACCGAGCGGCAGCGTCCGATAGTCACATTACACCGCAAGGTAGTGTCCGAGTCACATTACACTACAAGGCAGTGTCCTATAGTTACATTACACCGAGCGGCAGCGTCCGATAGTCACATTACACCGCAAGGTAGTGTCCGAGTCACATTACACTACAAGGCAGTGTCCGACAGTTACATTACACCGCACGGCAACGTCCAATAGTTACATTAGACCGCACGGCAGCGTCTGATAATCACATTACACCCAAGGTAGTGTCCGTATACACACTGGCCGGAATTCAATTGATTATCATGCATGATAAATGAAAACAGTATGCCATTAAGGTCACAGAACATGCACACATAACGAGGCTGAAGTTAGCTTCTTATTCGGCCAGCTTCTTATTCACTTCTTATTCGGCTCCAGCTTCTTATTCACTTCTTATTCGGTTCCAGCTTCTTATTCAGAAATTATTATATTAAAATAAATTAAATAAGGATAGATCACTAAGTTAACATTGCATAAACTTCAAATAATGTCCCTTTCACCAATTTACATGACATTTTGCATTAAACAAAAAAGATTTGGGCATGAAAATGGTGGCAAGGTGGGCACAGACACCAGATTTCATCATTTTGAATAAGAAGCTGTAGTTGTGCAAGGGTTAAACAGCGTTGGTCAACAGATTTGACACTTGAAACTCACACAGGGTGGTCACTTACATATCACCCACTTGCAGTTTGTCTTGACCAACAAGCATTTGGGCATGAAAATGGTGGTAAAGCGGGCACAGACACCAGATTTCATCATTTTGAATAAGAAGCTGTAGTTGTGCAAGGGTTAAACAGCGTTGGTCAACAGATTTGACACTTGAAACTCACACAAGGTGGTCACTTACATATCACCCACCTGCAATTTTCATTGACCAACAAGCATTTGGGCATGAAAATGGTGGCAAGGTGGGCACAGACACCAGATTTCATCATTTTGAATAAGAAGCTGTAGCTGTGCAAGGGTTAAACAGCGTTGGTCAGCAGATTTGACACTTGAAACTCACACAGGGTGGTCACTTACATATCACCCACTTGCAGTTTGTCTTGACCAACAAGCATTTGGGCATGAAAATGGTGGTAAAGCGGGCACAGACACCAGATTTCATCATTTTGAATAAGAAGCTGTAGCTGTGCAAGGGTTAAACAGCATTGGTCAACAGATTTGACACTTGAAACTCACACAGGGTGGTCACTTACATATCACCCACTTGCAGTTTGTCTTGACCAACAAGCATTTGGGCATGAAAATGGTGGTAAAGTGGGCACATACACCAGATTTCATCATTTTGAATAAGAAGCTGTAGCTGTGCAAGGGTTAAACAGCGTTGGTCAAAAAATTTGACACTTGAAACTCACACAGGGTGGTCACTTACATATCACCCACCTGCAATTTTCCTTGACCAACAAGCATTTGGGCATGAAAATGGTGGCAAGGTGGGCACAGACACCAGATTTCATCATTTTGAATAAGAAGCTGTAGCTGTGCAAGGGTTAAACAGCGTTGGTCAACAGATTTGACACTTGAAACTCACACAGGGGGGTCACTTACATATCACCCACTTGCAGTTTGTCTTGACCAACAAGCATTTGGGTATGAAAATGGTGGTAAAGCGGGAACAGACACCAGATTTCATCATTTTGAATAAGAAGCTGTAGTTGTGCAAGGGTTAAACAGCGTTGGTCAACAGATTTGACACTTGAAACTCACACAAGGTGGTCACTTACATATCACCAACCTGCAATTTTCATTGACCAACAAGCATTTGGGCATGAAAATGGTGGCAAGGTGGGCACAGACACCAGATTTCATCATTTTGAATAAGAAGCTGTAGCTGTGCAAGGGTTAAACAGCGTTGGTCAGCAGATTTGACACTTGAAACTCACACAGGGTGGTCACTTACATATCACCCACTTGCAGTTTGTCTTGACCAACAAGCATTTGGGCATGAAAATGGTGGTAAAGCGGGCACAGACACCAGATTTCATCATTTTGAATAAGAAGCTGTAGCTGTGCAAGGGTTAAACAGCATTGGTCAACAGATTTGACACTTGAAACTCACACAGGGTGGTCACTTACATATCACCCACTTGCAGTTTGTCTTGACCAACAAGCATTTGGGCATGAAAATGGTGGTAAAGTGGGCACATACACCAGATTTCATCATTTTGAATAAGAAACTGTAGCTGTGCAAGGGTTAAACAGCGTTGGTCAAAAAATTTGACACTTGAAACTCACACAGGGTGGTCACTTACATATCACCCACCTGCAATTTTCCTTGACCAACAAGCATTTGGGCATGAAAATGGTGGCAAGGTGGGCACAGACACCAGATTTCATCATTTTGAATAAGAAGCTGTAGCTGTGCAAGGGTTAAACAGCGTTGGTCAACAGATTTGACACTTGAAACTCACACAGGGGGGTCACTTACATATCACCCACTTGCAGTTTGTCTTGACCAACAAGCATTTGGGTATGAAAATGGTGGTAAAGCGGGCACAGACACCAGATTTCATCATTTTGAATAAGAAGCTGTAGTTGTGCAAGGGTTAAACAGCGTTGGTCAAAAGATTTGACACTTGAAACTCACACAGGGTGGTCACTTACATATCACCCACTTGCAGTTTGTCTTGACCAACAAGCATTTGGGCATGAAAATGGTGGTAAAGCGGGCACAGACACCAGATTTCATCATTTTGAATAAGAAGCTGTAGCTGTGCAAGGGTTAAACAGCGTTGGTCAACAGATTTGACACTTGAAACTCACACAGGGTGGTCAGTTACATATCACCCACTTGCAGTTTGTCTTGACCAACAAGCATTTGGGCATGAAAATGGTGGCAAGGTGGGCACAGACACCAGATTTCATCATTTTGAATAAGAAGCTGTAGTTGTGCAAGGGTTAAACAGCGTTGGTCAACAGATTTGACACTTGAAACTCACACAAGGTGGTCACTTACATATCACCCACCTGCAATTTTCATTGACCAACAAGCATTTGGGCATGAAAATGGTGGCAAGGTGGGCACAGACACCAGATTTCATCATTTTGAATAAGAAGCTGTAGCTGTGCAAGGGTTAAACAGCGTTGGTCAGCAGATTTGACACTTGAAACTCACACAGGGTGGTCACTTACATATCACCCACTTGCAGTTTGTCTTGACCAACCAGCATTTGGGCATGAAAATGGTGGTAAAGTGGGCACATACACCAGATTTCATCATTTTGAATAAGAAGCTGTAGCTGTGCAAGGGTTAAACAGCGTTGGTCAACAGATTTGACACTTGAAACTCACACAGGGTGGTCACTTACATATCACCCACTTGCAGTTTGTCTTGACCAACAAGCATTTGGGCATGAAAATGGTGGCAAGGTGGGCACAGACACCAGATTTCATCATTTTGAATAAGAAGCTGTAGTTGTGCAAGGGTTAAACAGCGTTGGTCAACAGATTTGACACTTGAAACTCACACAAGGTGGTCACTTACATATCACCCACCTGCAATTTTCATTGACCAACAAGCATTTGGGCATGAAAATGGTGGCAAGGTGGGCACAGACACCAGATTTCATCATTTTGAATAAGAAGCTGTAGCTGTGCAAGGGTTAAACAGCGTTGGTCAGCAGATTTGACACTTGAAACTCACACAGGGTGGTCACTTACATATCACCCACTTGCAGTTTGTCTTGACCAACAAGCATTTGGGCATGAAAATGGTGGTAAAGCGGGCACAGACACCAGATTTCATCATTTTGAATAAGAAGCTGTAGCTGTGCAAGGGTTAAACAGCATTGGTCAACAGATTTGACACTTGAAACTCACACAGGGTGGTCACTTACATATCACCCACTTGCAGTTTGTCTTGACCAACCAGCATTTGGGCATGAAAATGGTGGTAAAATGGGCACATACACCAGATTTCATCATTTTGAATAAGAAGCTGTAGCTGTGCAAGGGTTAAACAGCGTTGGTCAAAAAATTTGACACTTGAAACTCACACAGGGTGGTCACTTACATATCACCCACCTGCAATTTTCCTTGACCAACAAGCATTTGGGCATGAAAATGGTGGCAAGGTGGGCACAGACACCAGATTTCATCATTTTGAATAAGAAGCTGTAGCTGTGCAAGGGTTAAACAGCGTTGGTCAACAGATTTCACACTTGAAACTCACACAGGGGGGTCACTTACATATCACCCACCTGCAATTTTCATTGACCAACAAGCATTTGTGCATGAAAATGGTGGCAAGGTGGGCACAGACACCAGATTTCATCATTTTGAATAAGAAGCTATAGCTGTGCAAGGGTTAAACAGCGGTGGTCAACAGATTTGACACTTGAAACTCACACAGGGGGGTCACTTACATATCACACACTTGCAGTTTGTCTTGACCAACAAGCATTTGGGTATGAAAATGGTGGTAAAGCGGGCAAAGACACCAGATTTCATCATTTTGAATAAGAAGCTGTAGTTGTGCAAGGGTTAAACAGCGTTGGTCAAAAGATTTGACACTTGAAACTCACACAGGGTGGTCACTTACATATCACCCACTTGCAGTTTGTCTTGACCAACAAGCATTTGGGCATGAAAATGGTGGTAAAGCGGGCACAGACACCAGATTTCATCATTTTGAATAAGAAGCTGTAGCTGTGCAAGGGTTAAACAGCGTTGGTCAACAGATTTGACACTTGAAACTCACACAGGGTGGTCACTTACATATCACCCACTTGCAGTTTGTCTTGACCAACAAGCATTTGGGCATGAAAATGGTGGCAAGGTGGGCACAGACACCAGATTTCATCATTTTGAATAAGAAGCTGTAGTTGTGCAAGGGTTAAACAGCGTTGGTCAACAGATTTGACACTTGAAACTCACACAAGGTGGTCACTTACATATCACCCACCTGCAATTTTCCTTGACCAACAAGCATTTGGGCATGAAAATGGTGGCAAGGTGGGCACAGACACCAGATTTCATCATTTTGAATAAGAAGCTGTAGCTGTGCAAGGGTTAAACAGCATTGGTCAACAGATTTGACACTTGAAACTCACACAGGGTGGTCACTTACATATCACCCACTTGCAGTTTGTCTTGACCAACAAGCATTTGGGCATGAAAATGGTGGTAAAGCGGGCACAGACACCAGATTTCATCATTATGAATAAGAAGCTGTAGTTGTGCAAGGGTTAAACAGCGTTGGTCAAAAG
This sequence comes from Pseudophryne corroboree, assembly GCF_028390025.1. Lineage (NCBI taxonomy): Eukaryota > Metazoa > Chordata > Amphibia > Anura > Myobatrachidae > Pseudophryne > Pseudophryne corroboree. Next base: position 678,113,194 of record NC_086445.1, on the reverse strand, counting down.
ATTTGACACTTGAAAGTCACACAGGGTGGTCACTTACATATCACCCACCTGCAATTTTCCTTGACCAACAAGCATTTGGGCATGAAAATGGTGGCAAGGTGGGCACAGACACCAGATTTCATCATTTTGAATAAGAAGCTGTAGCTGTGCAAGGGTTAAACAGCGTTGGTCAACAGATTTGACACTTGAAACTCACACAGGGTGGTCACTTACATATCACCCACTTGCAGTTTGTCTTGACCAACAAGCATTTGGGCATGAAAATGGTGGTAAAGCGGGCACATACACCAGATTTCATCATTTTGAATAAGAAGCTGTAGTTGTGCAAGGGTTAAACAGCGTTGGTCAACAGATTTGACACTTGAAACTCACACAGGGTGGTCACTTACATATCACCCACTTGCAGTTTGTCTTGACCAACAAGCATTTGGGCATGAAAATGGTGGTAAAGCGGACACAGACACCAGATTTCATCATTATGAATAAGAAGCTGTAGTTGTGCAAGGGTTAAACAGCGTTGGTCAGCAGATTTGACACTTGAAACTCACACAGGGTGGTCACTTACATATCACCCACTTGCAGTTTGTCTTGACCAACAAGCATTTGGGCATGAAAATGGTGGTAAAGCGGACACAGACACCAGATTTCATCATTATGAATAAGAAGCTGTAGTTGTGCAAGGGTTAAACAGCGTTGGTCAAAAGATTTGACACTTGAAACTCACACAGGGTGGTCACTTACATATCACCCACTTGCAGTTTGTCTTGACCAACAAGCATTTGGGCATGAAAATGGTGGCAAGGTGGGCACAGACACCAGATTTCATCATTTTGAATAAGAAGCTGTAGCTGTGCAAGGGTTAAACAGCGTTGGTCAACAGATTTGACACTTGAAACTCACACAGGGTGGTCACTTACATATCACCCACTTGCAGTTTGTCTTGACCAACAAGCATTTGGGCATGAAAATGGTGGTAAAGCGGACACAGACACCAGATTTCATCATTATGAATAAGAAGCTGTAGTTGTGCAAGGGTTAAACAGCGTTGGTCAAAAGATTTGACACTTGAAACTCACACAGGGTGGTCACTTACATATCACCCACTTGCAGTTTGTCTTGACCAACAAGCATTTGGGCATGAAAATGGTGGCAAGGTGGGCACAGACACCAGATTTCATCATTTTGAATAAGAAGCTGTAGCTGTGCAAGGGTTAAACAGCGTTGGTCAACAGATTTGACACTTGAAACTCACACAGGGTGGTCACTTACATATCACCCACTTGCAGTTTGTCTTGACCAACAAGCATTTGGGCATGAAAATGGTGGTAAAGCGGGCACAGACACCAGATTTCATCATTTTGAATAAGAAGCTGTAGCTGTGCAAGGGTTAAACAGCGTTGGTCAAAAAATTTGACACTTGTAACTCACACAGGGTGGTCACTTACATATCACCCACCTGCAATTTTCCTTGACCAACAAGCATTTGGGCATGAAAATGGTGGCAAGGTGAGCACAGACACCAGATTTCATCATTTTGAATAAGAAGCTGTAGTTGTGCAAGGGTTAAACAGCGTTGGTCAAAAGATTTGACACTTGAAACTCACACAGGGTGGTCACTTACATATCACCCACTTGCAGTTTGTCTTGACCAACAAGCATTTGGGCATGAAAATGGTGGTAAAGCGGGCACAGACACCAGATTTCATCATTTTGAATAAGAAGCTGTAGCTGTGCAAGGGTTAAACAGCATTGGTCAAAAAATTTGACACTTGAAACTCACACAGGGTGGTCACTTACATATCACCCACCTGCAATTTTCCTTGACCAACAAGCATTTGGGCATGAAAATGGTGGCAAGGTGGGCACAGACACCAGATTTCATCATTTTGAATAAGAAGCTGTAGCTGTGCAAGGGTTAAACAGCGTTGGTCAACAGATTTGACACTTGAAACTCACACAGGGTGGTCACTTACATATCACCCACTTGCAGTTTGTCTTGACCAACAAGCATTTGGGCATGAAAATGGTGGTAAAGCGGGCACAGACACCAGATTTCATCATTTTGAATAAGAAGCTGTAGCTGTGCAAGGGTTAAACAGCGTTGGTCAACCGATTTGACACTTGACACTCACACAGGGTGGTCACATACATATCACCCACCTGCAATTTTCCTTGACCAACAAGCATTTGGGCATGAAAATGGTGGCAAGGTGGGCACAGACACCAGATTTCATCATTTTGAATAAGAAGCTGTAGCTGTGCAAGGGTTAAACAGCGTTGGTCAACAGATTTGACACTTGAAACTCACACAGGGTGGTCACTTACATATCACCCACTTGCAGTTTGTCTTGACCAACAAGCATTTGGGCATGAAAATGGTGGTAAAGCGGGCACAGACACCAGATTTCATCATTTTGAATAAGAAGCTGTAGCTGTGCAAGGGTTAAACAGCGTTGGTCAAAAAATTTGACACTTGAAACTCACACAGGGTGGTCACTTACATATCACCCACCTGCAATTTTCCTTGACCAACAAGCATTTGGGCATGAAAATGGTGGCAAGGTGGGCACAGACACCAGATTTCATCATTTTGAATAAGAAGCTGTAGCTGTGCAAGGGTTAAACAGCGTTGGTCAACAGATTTGACACTTGAAACTCACACAGGGTGGTCACTTACATATCACCCACTTGCAGTTTGTCTTGACCAACAAGCATTTGGGCATGAAAATTGTGGTAAAGTGGGCACATACACCAGATTTCATCATTTTGAATAAGAAGCTGTAGCTGTGCAAGGGTTAAACAGCGTTGGTCAAAAAATTTGACACTTGAAACTCACACAGGGTGGTCACTTACATATCACCCACCTGCAATTTTCCTTGACCAACAAGCATTTGGGCATGAAAATGGTGGCAAGGTGGGCACAGACACCAGATTTCATCATTTTGAATAAGAAGCTGTAGCTGTGCAAGGGTTAAACAGCGTTGGTCAACAGATTTGACACTTGAAACTCACACAGGGGGGTCACTTACATATCACCCACTTGCAGTTTGTCTTGACCAACAAGCATTTGGGTATGAAAATGGTGGTAAAGCGGGCACAGACACCAGATTTCATCATTTTGAATAAGAAGCTGTAGTTGTGCAAGGGTTAAACAGCGTTGGTCAACAGATTTGACACTTGAAACTCACACAAGGTGGTCACTTACATATCACCAACCTGCAATTTTCATTGACCAACAAGCATTTGGGCATGAAAATGGTGGCAAGGTGGGCACAGACACCAGATTTCATCATTTTGAATAAGAAGCTGTAGCTGTGCAAGGGTTAAACAGCGTTGGTCAACAGATTTGACACTTGAAACTCACACAGGGTGGTCACTTACATATCACCCACTTGCAGTTTGTCTTGACCAACAAGCATTTGGGCATGAAAATGGTGGTAAAGCGGGCACAGACACCAGATTTCATCATTTTGAATAAGAAGCTGTAGCTGTGCAAGGGTTAAACAGCATTGGTCAACAGATTTGACACTTGAAACTCACACAGGGTGGTCACTTACATATCACCCACTTGCAGTTTGTCTTGACCAACAAGCATTTGGGCATGAAAATGGTGGTAAAGTGGGCACATACACCAGATTTCATCATTTTGAATAAGAAACTGTAGCTGTGCAAGGGTTAAACAGCGTTGGTCAAAAAATTTGACAATTGAAACTCACACAGGGTGGTCACTTACATATCACCCACCTGCAATTTTCCTTGACCAACAAGCATTTGGGCATGAAAATGGTGGCAAGGTGGGCACAGACACCAGATTTCATCATTTTGAATAAGAAGCTGTAGCTGTGCAAGGGTTAAACAGCGTTGGTCAACAGATTTGACACTTGAAACTCACACAGGGGGGTCACTTACATATCACCCACTTGCAGTTTGTCTTGACCAACAAGCATTTGGGTATGAAAATGGTGGTAAAGCGGGCACAGACACCAGATTTCATCATTTTGAATAAGAAGCTGTAGTTGTGCAAGGGTTAAACAGCGTTGGTCAAAAGATTTGACACTTGAAACTCACACAGGGTGGTCACTTACATATCACCCACTTGCAGTTTGTCTTGACCAACAAGCATTTGGGCATGAAAATGGTGGTAAAGCGGGCACAGACACCAGATTTCATCATTTTGAATAAGAAGCTGTAGCTGTGCAAGGGTTAAACAGCGTTGGTCAACAGATTTGACACTTGAAACTCACACAGGGTGGTCACTTACATATCACCCACTTGCAGTTTGTCTTGACCAACAAGCATTTGGGCATGAAAATGGTGGCAAGGTGGGCACAGACACCAGATTTCATCATTTTGAATAAGAAGCTGTAGTTGTGCAAGGGTTAAACAGCGTTGGTCAACAGATTTGACACTTGAAACTCACACAAGGTGGTCACTTACATATCACCCACCTGCAATTTTCATTGACCAACAAGCATTTGGGCATGAAAATGGTGGCAAGGTGGGCACAGACACCAGATTTCATCATTTTGAATAAGAAGCTGTAGCTGTGCAAGGGTTAAACAGCGTTGGTCAGCAGATTTGACACTTGAAACTCACACAGGGTGGTCACTTACATATCACCCACTTGCAGTTTGTCTTGACCAACAAGCATTTGGGCATGAAAATGGTGGCAAGGTGGGCACAGACACCAGATTTCATCATTTTGAATAAGAAGCTGTAGTTGTGCAAGGGTTAAACAGCGTTGGTCAACAGATTTGACACTTGAAACTCACACAAGGTGGTCACTTACATATCACCCACCTGCAATTTTCATTGACCAACAAGCATTTGGGCATGAAAATGGTGGCAAGGTGGGCACAGACACCAGATTTCATCATTTTGAATAAGAAGCTGTAGCTGTGCAAGGGTTAAACAGCGTTGGTCAGCAGATTTGACACTTGAAACTCACACAGGGTGGTCACTTACATATCACCCACTTGCAGTTTGTCTTGACCAACAAGCATTTGGGCATGAAAATGGTGGTAAAGCGGGCACAGACACCAGATTTCATCATTTTGAATAAGAAGCTGTAGCTGTGCAAGGGTTAAACAGCATTGGTCAACAGATTTGACACTTGAAACTCACACAGGGTGGTCACTTACATATCACCCACTTGCAGTTTGTCTTGACCAACCAGCATTTGGGCATGAAAATGGTGGTAAAGTGGGCACATACACCAGATTTCATCATTTTGAATAAGAAGCTGTAGCTGTGCAAGGGTTAAACAGCGTTGGTCAAAAAATTTGACACTTGAAACTCACACAGGGGGGTCACTTACATATCACCCACCTGCAATTTTCCTTGACCAACAAGCATTTGGGCATGAAAATGGTGGCAAGGTGGGCACAGACACCAGATTTCATCATTTTGAATAAGAAGCTGTAGCTGTGCAAGGGTTAAACAGCGTTGGTCAACAGATTTCACACTTGAAACTCACACAGGGGGGTCACTTACATATCACCCACCTGCAATTTTCATTGACCAACAAGCATTTGTGCATGAAAATGGTGGCAAGGTGGGCACAGACACCAGATTTCATCATTTTGAATAAGAAGCTGTAGCTGTGCAAGGGTTAAACAGCGTTGGTCAACAGATTTGACACTTGAAACTCACACAGGGGGGTCACTTACATATCACCCACTTGCAGTTTGTCTTGACCAACAAGCATTTGGGTATGAAAATGGTGGTAAAGCGGGCAAAGACACCAGATTTCATCATTTTGAATAAGAAGCTGTAGTTGTGCAAGGGTTAAACAGCGTTGGTCAAAAGATTTGACACTTGAAACTCACACAGGGTGGTCACTTACATATCACCCACTTGCAGTTTGTCTTGACCAACAAGCATTTGGGCATGAAAATGGTGGTAAAGCGGGCACAGACACCAGATTTCATCATTTTGAATAAGAAGCTGTAGCTGTGCAAGGGTTAAACAGCGTTGGTCAACAGATTTGACACTTGAAACTCACACAGGGTGGTCACTTACATATCACCCACTTGCAGTTTGTCTTGACCAACAAGCATTTGGGCATGAAAATGGTGGCAAGGTGGGCACAGACACCAGATTTCATCATTTTGAATAAGAAGCTGTAGTTGTGCAAGGGTTAAACAGCGTTGGTCAACAGATTTGACACTTGAAACTCACACAAGGTGGTCACTTACATATCACCCACCTGCAATTTTCCTTGACCAACAAGCATTTGGGCATGAAAATGGTGGCAAGGTGGGCACAGTCACCAGATTTCATAATTTTGAATAAGAAGCTGTAGCTGTGCAAGGGTTAAACAGCGTTGGTCAACAGATTTGACACTTGAAACTCACACAGGGGGGTCACTTACATATCACCCACTTGCAGTTTGTCTTGACCAACAAGCATTTGGGCATGAAAATGGTGGTAAAGCGGGCACATACACCAGATTTCATCATTTTGAATAAGAAGCTGTAGTTGTGCAAGGGTTAAACAGCGTTGGTCAACAGATTTGACACTTGAAACTCACACAAGGTGGTCACTTACATATCACCCACCTGCAATTTTCCTTGACCAACAAGCATTTGGGCATGAAAATGGTGGCAAGGTGGGCACAGACACCAGATTTCATCATTTTGAATAAGAAGCTGTAGCTGTGCAAGGGTTAAACAGCGTTGGTCAGCAGATTTGACACTTGAAACTCACACAGGGTGGTCACTTACATATCACCCACTTGCAGTTTGTCTTGACCAACAAGCATTTGGGCATGAAAATGGTGGTAAAGCGGGCACAGACACCAGATTTCATCATTATGAATAAGAAGCTGTAGTTGTGCAAGGGTTAAACAGCGTTGGTCAAAAGATTTGACACTTGAAACTCACACAGGGTGGTCACTTACATATCACCCACCTGCTATTTTCCTTGACCAACAAGCATTTGGGCATGAAAATGGTGGCAAGGTGGGCACAGACACCAGATTTCATCATTTTGAATAAGAAGCTGTAGCTGTGCAAGGGTTAAACAGCGTTGGTCAACAGATTTGACACTTGAAACTCACACAGGGTGGTCACTTACATATCACCCACTTGCAGTTTGTCTTGACCAACAAGCATTTGGGCATGAAAATGGTGGTAAAGCGGGCACATACACCAGATTTCATCATTTTGAATAAGAAGCTGTAGTTGTGCAAGGGTTAAACAGCGTTGGTCAACAGATTTGACACTTGAAACTCACACAGGGTGGTCACTTACATATCACCCACTTGCAGTTTGTCTTGACCAACAAGCATTTGGGCATGAAAATGGTGGTAAAGCGGACACAGACACCAGATTTCATCATTATGAATAAGAAGCTGTAGTTGTGCAAGGGTTAAACAGCGTTGGTCAGCAGATTTGACACTTGAAACTCACACAGGGTGGTCACTTACATATCACCCACTTGCAGTTTGTCTTGACCAACAAGCATTTGGGCATGAAAATGGTGGTAAAGCGGACACAGACACCAGATTTCATCATTATGAATAAGAAGCTGTAGTTGTGCAAGGGTTAAACAGCGTTGGTCAAAAGATTTGACACTTGAAACTCACACAGGGTGGTCACTTACATATCACCCACTTGCAGTTTGTCTTGACCAACAAGCATTTGGGCATGAAAATGGTGGCAAGGTGGGCACAGACACCAGATTTCATCATTTTGAATAAGAAGCTGTAGCTGTGCAAGGGTTAAACAGCGTTGGTCAACAGATTTGACACTTGAAACTCACACAGGGTGGTCACTTACATATCACCCACTTGCAGTTTGTCTTGACCAACAAGCATTTGGGCATGAAAATGGTGGTAAAGCGGACACAGACACCAGATTTCATCATTATGAATAAGAAGCTGTAGTTGTGCAAGGGTTAAACAGCGTTGGTCAAAAGATTTGACACTTGAAACTCACACAGGGTGGCCACTTACATATCACCCACTTGCAGTTTGTCTTGACCAACAAGCATTTGGGCATGAAAATGGTGGCAAGGTGGGCACAGACACCAGATTTCATCATTTTGAATAAGAAGCTGTAGCTGTGCAAGGGTTAAACAGCGTTGGTCAACAGATTTGACACTTGAAACTCACACAGGGTGGTCACTTACATATCACCCACTTGCAGTTTGTCTTGACCAACAAGCATTTGGGCATGAAAATGGTGGTAAAGCGGGCACAGACACCAGATTTCATCATTTTGAATAAGAAGCTGTAGCTGTGCAAGGGTTAAACAGCGTTGGTCAAAAAATTTGACACTTGTAACTCACACAGGGTGGTCACTTACATATCACCCACCTGCAATTTTCCTTGACCAACAAGCATTTGGGCATGAAAATGGTGGCAAGGTGAGCACAGACACCAGATTTCATCATTTTGAATAAGAAGCTGTAGTTGTGCAAGGGTTAAACAGCGTTGGTCAAAAGATTTGACACTTGAAACTCACACAGGGTGGTCACTTACATATCACCCACTTGCAGTTTGTCTTGACCAACAAGCATTTGGGCATGAAAATGGTGGTAAAGCGGGCACAGACACCAGATTTCATCATTTTGAATAAGAAGCTGTAGCTGTGCAAGGGTTAAACAGCATTGGTCAAAAAATTTGACACTTGAAACTCACACAGGGTGGTCACTTACATATCACCCACCTGCAATTTTCCTTGACCAACAAGCATTTGGGCATGAAAATGGTGGCAAGGTGGGCACAGACACCAGATTTCATCATTTTGAATAAGAAGCTGTAGCTGTGCAAGGGTTAAACAGCGTTGGTCAACAGATTTGACACTTGAAACTCACACAGGGTGGTCACTTACATATCACCCACTTGCAGTTTGTCTTGACCAACAAGCATTTGGGCATGAAAATGGTGGTAAAGCGGGCACAGACACCAGATTTCATCATTTTGAATAAGAAGCTGTAGCTGTGCAAGGGTTAAACAGCGTTGGTCAACCGATTTGACACTTGAAACTCACACAGGGTGGTCACATACATATCACCCACCTGCAATTTTCCTTGACCAACAAGCATTTGGGCATGAAAATGGTGGCAAGGTGGGCACAGACACCAGATTTCATCATTTTGAATAAGAAGCTGTAGCTGTGCAAGGGTTAAACAGCGTTGGTCAACAGATTTGACACTTGAAACTCACACAGGGTGGTCACTTACATATCACCCACTTGCAGTTTGTCTTGACCAACAAGCATTTGGGCATGAAAATGGTGGTAAAGCGGGCACAGACACCAGATTTCATCATTTTGAATAAGAAGCTGTAGCTGTGCAAGGGTTAAACAGCGTTGGTCAAAAAATTTGACACTTGAAACTCACACAGGGTGGTCACTTACATATCACCCACCTGCAATTTTCCTTGACCAACAAGCATTTGGGCATGAAAATGGTGGCAAGGTGGGCACAGACACCAGATTTCATCATTTTGAATAAGAAGCTGTAGCTGTGCAAGGGTTAAACAGCGTTGGTCAACAGATTTGACACTTGAAACTCACACAGGGTGGTCACTTACATATCACCCACTTGCAGTTTGTCTTGACCAACAAGCATTTGGGCATGAAAATGGTGGTAAAGCGGGCACAGACACCAGATTTCATCATTTTGAATAAGAAGCTGTAGCTGTGCAAGGGTTAAACAGCGTTGGTCAAAAAATTTGACACTTGAAACTCACACAGGGTGGTCACTTACATATCACCCACCTGCAATTTTCCTTGACCAACAAGCATTTGGGCATGAAAATGGTGGCAAGGTGGGCACAGACACCAGATTTCATCATTTTGAATAAGAAGCTGTAGCTGTGCAAGGGTTAAACAGCGTTGGTCAACAGATTTGACACTTGAAACTCACACAGGGTGGTCACTTACATATCACCCACTTACAGTTTGTCTTGACCAACAAGCATTTGGGCATGAAAATGGTGGTAAAGCGGGCACAGACACCAGATTTCATCATTTTGAATAAGAAGCTGTAGTTGTGCAAGGGTTAAACAGCGTTGGTCAAAAGATTTGACACTTGAATCTCACACAGGGTGGTCACTTACATATCACCCACTTGCAGTTTGTCTTGACCAACAAGCATTTGGGCATGAAAATGGTGGTAAAGCGGGCACAGACACCGGATTTCATCATTTTGAATAAGAAGCTGTAGCTGTGCAAGGGTTAAACAGCGTTGGTCAAAAAATTTGACACTTGAAACTCACACAGGGTGGTCACTTACATATCACCCACTTGCAGTTTGTCTTGACCAACAAGCATTTGGGCATGAAAATGGTGGTAAAGCGGGCACAGACACCAGATTTCATCATTTTGAATAAGAAGCTGTAGTTCTGCATAGTGATGAGCGGGTTCGGTTCCTCAGAATCCGAACCCCCCCCCCCCCCCCCCCCCCGAACTTCACCCAGTTTACACGGTTCCGAGGCAAACTCGGATCCTCCCGCCTTGCTCGGTTAACCCGAGCGCGCCCTCGGCCATCATCATCCCGCTGTCGGATTCTCGCGAGATTCGGATTCTATATAAGGAGCTGCGCGTCGCCGCTATTTTCACTCATGCATTGGAGATGATAGGGAGAGGACGTGGCTGGCGTTCTCTCAGTTTGTTCAGTGTGCTGCAAATATCTGTGCTCAGTGTGCTGCAAATATATGTGCTCAGTGTGCTGCAAATATCTGTGCTCTGTGAGCTGCAAATATCTATGCTCAGTGTGCTGCAAATATCTACGTTCTCTGCCTGAAAAATGCTCCATATCTGTGCTCAGTGTGCTGCAAATATCTGTGCTCAGTGTGCTTTATTTTGGGGACTGGGGACCACCAGTATTATGTAGGAGGACAGTGCAGAGTTTTGCTGACCAGTGACCAGTGACCACCAGTATTATACGTTCTCTGCCTGAAAAACGCTCCATATCTGTGCTGCATTGTAGTATATAGGAGTACAGTGCATAATTTTGCTGACCACCAGTATATAATAGCAGTACGGTACAGTAGGCCACAGCTCTACCTACCTCTGTGTCGTCAAGTATACTATCCATCCATACCTGTGGTGCATTAAAGTTTTTGTGCGCAGTATATGTATAGTAGTAGGACAGTGCATCATTTTGCTGACCACCAGTATATAATATATAGCAGTACGGTACAGTAGGCCACTGCTCTACCTACCTCTGTGTCGTTAAGTATACTATCCATCCATACCTGTGGTGCATTTAAGTTTTTGTGCGCAGTATATATATAGTAGTAGGACAGTGCATAATTTTGCTGACCACCAGTATATAATATATAGCAGTACGGTACAGTAGGCCACTGCTCTACCTACCTCTGTGTCGTTAAGTATACTATCCATCCATACCTGTGGTGCATTTAAGTTTTTGTGAACAGTATATATATATATAGTAGGACAGTGCATCATTTTGCTGACCACCAGTATATAATATATTGCAGTACGGTACGGTAGGCCACTGCTCTACCTACCTCTGTGTCGTCAAGTATACTAGCCATCCATACCTGTGGTGCATTTAAGTTTTTGTGCGCAGTATATATATAGTAGTAGGACAGTGAATCATTTTGCTGACCACCAGTATATAATATATAGCAGTACGGTACAGTAGGCCACTGCTCTACCTACCTCTGTGTCGTCAAGTATACTATCCATCCATACCTGTGGTGCATTTAAGTTTTTGTGCGCAGTATATATATAGTAGTAGGACAGTGCATAATTTTGCTGACCACCAGTATATAATATATAGCAATACGGTACAGTAGGTCACTGCTCTACCTACCTCTGTGTCTTCAAGTATATTATCCATCCATACCTGTGGTGCATTTAAGTTTTTGTGCGCAGTATATATATAGTAGTAGGACAGTGCATCATTTTGCTGACCACCAGTATATAATATATAGCAATACGGTACAGTAGGTCACTGCTCTACCTACCTCTGTGTCTTCAAGTATATTATCCATCCATACCTGTGGTGCATTTAAGTTTTTGTGCGCAGTATATATATAGTAGTAGGACAGTGCATCATTTTGCTGACCACCAGTATATAATATATAGCAGTATGGTACAGTAGGCCACTGTTCTACCTACCTCTGTGTCGTCAAGTATACTATCCATCCATACCTGTGATGCATTTAAGTTTTTGTGCGCAGTATATATAGTAGTAGGCCATTGCTATTGATATATTACTGGAATATAATTCCACACATTAAAAAATGGAGAACAAAAATGTGGAGGGTAAAATAGGGAAAGATCAAGATCCACTTCCACCTCGTGGTGAAGCTGCTGCCACTAGTCATGGCCGAGATGATGAAATGCCATCAACGTCGTCTGCCAAGGCCGATGACCAATGTCATAGTAGAGAGCATGTAAAATCCAAAAAAATAAAGTTCAGTAAAATGACCCAAAAATGTAAATCAAAATCGTCTGAGGAGAAGCGTAAACTTGCCAATGTGCCATTTACGACACGGAGTGGCAAGGAACGGCTGAGGGCCTGGCCTATGTTCATGGCTAGTGGTTCAGCTTCACATGAGGATGGAAGCACTCATCCTCTCGCTAGAAAACTGCAGTGCCACTCCTAGATGGGCCAGATGTTTGTGTCGGCCACTTGGGTCGCTTAGCTTAGCCATCCAGCGACCTTGGTGCACCTCTTTTTTTCTTTGCATCATGTGCTGTTTGGGGACAATTTTTTAAATCTGCCATCCTGTCTGACACTGCAGTGCCACTCCTAGATGGGCCAGGTGTTTGTGTCGGCCACTTGAGTCGCTTGGCTTAGCCACCCAGCGACCTTGGTGCACCTCTTTTTTTCTTTGCATCATGTGCTGTTTGGGGACCATTTTTTTTAAGTGCCATCCTGTCTGACACTGCAATGCCACTCCTAGATGGGCCAGGTGTTTGTGTCGGCCACTTGGGTCACTTAGCTTAGTCACACAGCTACCTCATTGCACCTCTGTTTTTCTTTGCATCATGTGCTGTTTGGGGACAATTTTTTTAATCTGCCATCCTGTCTGACACTGCAGTGCCACTCCTAGATGGGCCAGGTGTTTTTGTCGGCCACTTGGGTCGCTTAGCTTAGTCATCCAGCGACCTCGGTGCAAATTTTAGGACTAAAAATAATATTGTGAGGTGTTCAGAATAGACTAGAAATGAGTGGAAATTATGGTTATTGAGGTTAATAATACTATGGGATCAAAATGACCCCCAAATTCTATGATTTCAGCTGTTTTTGAGGTTTTTTTTTAAAAAAAACACCCGAATCCAAAACACACCCGAATCCGACAAAAATTTTTCAGGGAGGTTTTGCTAAAACGCGTCCGAATCCAAAACACGGCTGTTGCGGAACCGAATCCAAAACCAAAACACAAAACCCGAAAAATGTCCGGTGTACATCACTATGCACAACTACAGCTTCTTATTAAAAATTATGAAATCTGGTGTCTGTGCCCGCTTTACCACCATCTTCATGCCCAAATGCTTGTTGGTCAAGACAAACTGCAAGTGGGTGATATGTAAGTGACCACCCTGTGTGAGTTTCAAGTGTCAAATCTGTTGACCAACGCTGTTTAACCCTTGCACAGCTTCTTATTCAAAATGATGAAATCTGGTGTCTGTGCCCACCTTGCCACCATTTTCATGCCCAAATGCTTGTTGGTCAAGGAAAATTGCAGGTGGGTGATATGTAAGTGACCACCCTGTGTGAGTTTCAAGTGTCAAATTTTTTGACCAACGCTGTTTAACCCTTGCACAGCTACAGCTTCTTATTCAAAATGATGAAATCTGGTGTCTGTGCCCGCTTTACCACCATTTTCATGCCCAAATGCTTGTTGGTCAAGACAAACTGCAAGTGGGTGATATGTAAGTGACCACCCTGTGTGAGTTTCAAGTGTCAAATCTGTTGACCAACGCTGTTTAACCCTTGCACAGCTACAGCTTCTTATTCAAAATGATGAAATCTGGTGTCTGTGCCCACCTTGCCACCATTTTCATGCCCAAATGCTTGTTGGTCAAGGAAAATTGCAGGTGGGTGATATGTAAGTGACCACCCTGTGTGAGTTTCAAGTGTCAAATCGGTTGACCAACGTTGTTTAACCCTTGCACAGCTACAGCTTCTTATTCAAAATGATGAAATCTGGTGTCTGTGCCCGCTTTACCACCATTTTCATGCCCAAATGCTTGTTGGTCAAGACAAACTGCAAGTGGGTGATATGTAAGTGACCACCCTGTGTGAGTTTCAAGTGTCAAATCTGTTGACCAACGCTGTTTAACCCTTGCACAGCTACAGCTTCTTATTCAAAATGATGAAATCCGGTGTCTGTGCCCGCTTTACCACCATTTTCATGCCCAAATGCTTGTTGGTCAAGACAAACTGCAAGTGGGTGATATGTAAGTGACCACCCTGTGTGAGTTTCAAGTGTCAAATCTTTTGACCAACGCTGTTTAACCCTTGCACAACTACAGCTTCTTATTCAAAATGATGAAATCTGGTGTCTGTGCCCGCTTTACCACCATTTTCATGCCCAAATGCTTGTTGGTCAAGACAAACTGCAAGTGGGTGATATGTTAAGTGACCACCCTGTGTGAGTTTCAAGTGTCAAATCTGTTGACCAACGCTGTTTAACCCTTGCACAGCTTCTTATTCAAAATGATGAAATCTGGTGTCTGTGCCCACCTTGCCACCATTTTCATGCCCAAATGCTTGTTGGTCAATGAAAATTGCAGGTGGGTGATATGTAAGTGACCACCCTGTGTGAGTTTCAAGTGTCAAATTTTTTGACCAACGCTGTTTAACCCTTGCACAGCTACAGCTTCTTATTCAAAATGATGAAATCCGGTGTCTGTGCCCGCTTTACCACCATTTTCATGCCCAAATGCTTGTTGGTCAAGACAAACTGCAAGTGGGTGATATGTAAGTGACCACCCTGTGTGAGTTTCAAGTGTCAAATCTGTTGACCAACGCTGTTTAACCCTTGCACAGCTTCTTATTCAAAATGATGAAATCTGGTGTCTGTGCCCACCTTGCCACCATTTTCATGCCCAAATGCTTGTTGGTCAAGGAAAATTGCAGGTGGGTGATATGTAAGTGACCACCCTGTGTGAGTTTCAAGTGTCAAATTTTTTGACCAACGCTGTTTAACCCTTGCACAGCTACAGCTTCTTATTCAAAATGATGAAATCTGGTGTCTGTGCCCGCTTTACCACCATTTTCATGCCCAAATGCTTGTTGGTCAAGACAAACTGCAAGTGGGTGATATGTAAGTGACCACCCTGTGTGAGTTTCAAGTGTCAAATCTGTTGACCAACGCTGTTTAACCCTTGCACAGCTACAGCTTCTTATTCAAAATGATGAAATCTGGTGTCTGTGCCCACCTTGCCACCATTTTCATGCCCAAATGCTTGTTGGTCAAGGAAAATTGCAGGTGGGTGATATGTAAGTGACCACCCTGTGTGAGTTTCAAGTGTCAAATCGGTTGACCAACGCTGTTTAACCCTTGCACAGCTACAGCTTCTTATTCAAAATGATGAAATCTGGTGTCTGTGCCCGCTTTACCACCATTTTCATGCCCAAATGCTTGTTGGTCAAGACAAACTGCAAGTGGGTGATATGTAAGTGACCACCCTGTGTGAGTTTCAAGTGTCAAATCTGTTGACCAACGCTGTTTAACCCTTGCACAGCTACAGCTTCTTATTCAAAATGATGAAATCCGGTGTCTGTGCCCGCTTTACCACCATTTTCATGCCCAAATGCTTGTTGGTCAAGACAAACTGCAAGTGGGTGATATGTAAGTGACCACCCTGTGTGAGTTTCAAGTGTCAAATCTTTTGACCAACGCTGTTTAACCCTTGCACAACTACAGCTTCTTATTCAAAATGATGAAATCTGGTGTCTGTGCCCGCTTTACCACCATTTTCATGCCCAAATGCTTGTTGGTCAAGACAAACTGCAAGTGGGTGATATGTTAAGTGACCACCCTGTGTGAGTTTCAAGTGTCAAATCTGTTGACCAACGCTGTTTAACCCTTGCACAGCTACAGCTTCTTATTCAAAATGATGAAATCTGGTGTCTGTGCCCACCTTGCCACCATTTTCATGCCCAAATGCTTGTTGGTCAAGGAAAATTGCAGGTGGGTGATATGTAAGTGACCACCCTGTGTGAGTTTCAAGTGTCAAATTTTTTGACCAACGCTGTTTAACCCTTGCACAGCTACAGCTTCTTATTCAAAATGATGAAATCCGGTGTCTGTGCCCGCTTTACCACCATTTTCATGCCCAAATGCTTGTTGGTCAAGACAAACTGCAAGTGGGTGATATGTAAGTGACCACCCTGTGTGAGTTTCAAGTGTCTAATCTTTTGACCAACGCTGTTTAACCCTTGCACAGCTACAGCTTCTTATTCAAAATGATGAAATCTGGTGTCTGTGCCCACCTTGCCACCATTTTCATGCCCAAATGCTTGTTGGTCAAGGAAAATTGCAGGTGGGTGATATGTAAGTGACCACCCTGTGTGAGTTTCAAGTGTCAAATTTTTTGACCAACGCTGTTTAACCCTTGCACAGCTACAGCTTCTTATTCAAAATGATGAAATCTGGTGTCTGTGCCCGCTTTACCACCATTTTCATGCCCAAATGCTTGTTGGTCAAGACAAACTGCAAGTGGGTGATATGTAAGTGACCACCCTGTGTGAGTTTCAAGTGTCAAATCTGTTGACCAACGCTGTTTAACCCTTGCACAGCTACAGCTTCTTATTCAAAATGATGAAATCTGGTGTCTGTGCCCACCTTGCCACCATTTTCATGCCCAAATGCTTGTTGGTCAAGGAAAATTGCAGGTGGGTGATATGTATGTGACCACCCTGTGTGAGTTTCAAGTGTCAAATCGGTTGACCAACGCTGTTTAACCCTTGCACAGCTACAGCTTCTTATTCAAAATGATGAAATCTGGTGTCTGTGCCCGCTTTACCACCATTTTCATGCCCAAATGCTTGTTGGTCAAGACAAACTGCAAGTGGGTGATATGTAAGTGACCACCCTGTGTGAGTTTCAAGTGTCAAATCTGTTGACCAACGCTGTTTAACCCTTGCACAGCTACAGCTTCTTATTCAAAATGATGAAATCTGGTGTCTGTGCCCACCTTGCCACCATTTTCATGCCCAAATGCTTGTTGATCAAGACAAACTGCAAGTGGGTGATATGTAAGTGACCACCCTGTGTGAGTTTCAAGTGTCAAATCTGTTGACCAACGCTGTTTAACCCTTGCACAGCTACAGCTTCTTATTCAAAATGATGAAATCTGGTGTCTGTGCCCGCTTTACCACCATTTTCATGCCCAAATGCTTGTTGGTCAAGACAAACTGCAAGTGGGTGATATGTAAGTGACCACCCTGTGTGAGTTTCAAGTGTCAAATCTGTTGACCAACGCTGTTTAACCCTTGCACAGCTAGATCTTCTTATTCAAAATTATGAAATCTGGTGTCTGTGCCCACCTTGCCACCATTTTCATGCCCAAATGCTTGTTGGTCAAGGAAAATTGCAGGTGGGTGATATGTAAGTGACCACCCTGTGTGAGTTTCAAGTGTCAAATTTTTTGACCAACGCTGTTTAACCCTTGCACAGCAACAGCTTCTTATTCAAAATGATGAAATCTGGTGTCTGTGCCCGCTTTACCACCATTTTCATGCCCAAATGCTTGTTGGTCAAGACAAACTGCAAGTGGGTGATATGTAAGTGACCACCCTGTGTGAGTTTCAAGTGTCAAATCTGTTGACCAACGCTGTTTAACCCTTGCACAGCTACAGCTTCTTATTCAAAATGATGAAATCTGGTGTCTGTGCCCACCTTGCCATCATTTTCATGCCCAAATGCTTGTTGGTCAAGGAAAATTGCAGGTGGGTGATATGTATGTGACCACCCTGTGTGAGTTTCAAGTGTCAAATCGGTTGACCAACGCTGTTTAACCCTTGCACAGCTACAGCTTCTTATTCAAAATGATGAAATCTGGTGTCTGTGCCCGCTTTACCACCATTTTCATGCCCAAATGCTTGTTGGTCAAGACAAACTGCAAGTGGGTGATATGTAAGTGACCACCCTGTGTGAGTTTCAAGTGTCAAATCTGTTGACCAACGCTGTTTAACCCTTGCACAGCTACAGCTTCTTATTCAAAATGATGAAATCTGGTGTCTGTGCCCACCTTGCCACCATTTTCATGCCCAAATGCTTGTTGGTCAAGGAAAATTGCAGGTGGGTGATATGTAAGTGACCACCCTGTGTGAGTTTCAAGTGTCAAATTTTTTGACCAACGCTGTTTAACCCTTGCACAGCTACAGCTTCTTATTCAAAATGATGAAATCTGGTGTCTGTGCCCGCTTTACCACCATTTTCATGCCCAAATGCTTGTTGGTCAAGACAAACTGCAAGTGGGTGATATGTAAGTGACCACCCTGTGTGAGTTTCAAGTGTCAAATCTTTTGACCAACGCTGTTTAACCCTTGCACAACTACAGCTTCTTATTCAAAATGATGAAATCTGGTGTCTGTGCCCGCTTTACCACCATTTTCATGCCCAAATGCTTGTTGGTCAAGACAAACTGCAAGTGGGTGATATGTAAGTGACCACCCTGTGTGAGTTTCAAGTGTCAAATCTGTTGACCAACGCTGTTTAACCCTTGCACAGCTACAGCTTCTTATTCAAAATGATGAAATCTGGTGTCTGTGCCCACCTTGCCACCATTTTCATGCCCAAATGCTTGTTGGTCAAGGAAAATTGCAGGTGGGTGATATGTAAGTGACCACCCTGTGTGAGTTTCAAGTGTCAAATTTTTTGACCAACGCTGTTTAACCCTTGCACAGCTACAGCTTCTTATTCAAAATGATGAAATCCGGTGTCTGTGCCCGCTTTACCACCATTTTCATGCCCAAATGCTTGTTGGTCAAGACAAACTGCAAGTGGGTGATATGTAAGTGACCACCCTGTGTGAGTTTCAAGTGTCTAATCTTTTGACCAACGCTGTTTAACCCTTGCACAGCTACAGCTTCTTATTCAAAATGATGAAATCTGGTGTCTGTGCCCGCTTTACCACCATTTTCATGCCCAAATGCTTGTTGGTCAAGACAAACTGCAAGTGGGTGATATGTAAGTGACCACCCTGTGTGAGTTTCAAGTGTCAAATCTGTTGACCAACGCTGTTTAACCCTTGCACAGCTACAGATTCTTATTCAAAATGATGAAATCTGGTGTCTGTGCCCACCTTGCCACCATTTTCATGCCCAAATGCTTGTTGGTCAAGGAAAATTGCAGGTGGGTGATATGTATGTGACCACCCTGTGTGAGTTTCAAGTGTCAAATCGGTTGACCAACGCTGTTTAACCCTTGCACAGCTACAGCTTCTTATTCAAAATGATGAAATCTGGTGTCTGTGCCCGCTTTACCACCATTTTCATGCCCAAATGCTTGTTGGTCAAGACAAACTGCAAGTGGATGATATGTAAGTGACCACCCTGTGTGAGTTTCAAGTGTCAAATCTGTTGACCAACGCTGTTTAACCCTTGCACAGCTACAGCTTCTTATTCAAAATGATGAAATCTGGTGTCTGTGCCCACCTTGCCACCATTTTCATGCCCAAATGCTTGTTGGTCAAGGAAAATTGCAGGTGGGTGATATGTAAGTGACCACCCTGTGTGAGTTTCAAGTGTCAAATTTTTTGACCAACGCTGTTTAACCCTTGCACAGCTACAGCTTCTTATTCAAAATGATGAAATCTGGTGTCTGTGCCCGCTTTACCACCATTTTCATGCCCAAATGCTTGTTGGTCAAGACAAACTGCAAGTGGGTGATATGTAAGTGACCACCCTGTGTGAGTTTCAAGTGTCAAATCTTTTGACCAACGCTGTTTAACCCTTGCACAACTACAGCTTCTTATTCAAAATGATGAAATCTGGTGTCTGTGCTCACCTTGCCACCATTTTCATGCCCAAATGCTTGTTGGTCAAGGAAAATTGCAGGTGGGTGATATGTAAGTGACCACCCTGTGTGAGTTTCAAGTGTCAAATTTTTTGACCAACGCTGTTTAACCCTTGCACAGCTACAGCTTCTTATTCAAAATGATGAAATCTGGTGTCTGTGCCCGCTTTACCACCATTTTCATGCCCAAATGCTTGTTGGTCAAGACAAACTGCAAGTGGGTGATATGTAAGTGACCACCCTGTGTGAGTTTCAAGTGTCAAATCTGTTGACCAACGCTGTTTAACCCTTGCACAGCTAGATCTTCTTATTCAAAATTATGAAATCTGGTGTCTGTGCCCACCTTGCCACCATTTTCATGCCCAAATGCTTGTTGGTCAAGGAAAATTGCAGGTGGGTGATATGTAAGTGACCACCCTGTGTGAGTTTCAAGTGTCAAATTTTTTGACCAACGCTGTTTAACCCTTGCACAGCTACAGCTTCTTATTCAAAATGATGAAATCTGGTGTCTGTGCACGCTTTACCACCATTTTCATGCCCAAATGCTTGTTGGTCAAGACAAACTGCAAGTGGGTGATATGTAAGTGACCACCCTGTGTGAGTTTCAAGTGTCAAATCTGTTGACCAACGCTGTTTAACCCTTGCACAGCTACAGCTTCTTATTCAAAATGATGAAATCTGGTGTCTGTGCCCACCTTGCCATCATTTTCATGCCCAAATGCTTGTTGGTCAAGGAAAATTGCAGGTGGGTGATATGTATGTGACCACCCTGTGTGAGTTTCAAGTGTCAAATCGGTTGACCAACGCTGTTTAACCCTTGCACAGCTACAGCTTCTTATTCAAAATGATGAAATCTGGTGTCTGTGCCCGCTTTACCACCATTTTCATGCCCAAATGCTTGTTGGTCAAGACAAACTGCAAGTGGGTGATATGTAAGTGACCACCCTGTGTGAGTTTCAAGTGTCAAATCTGTTGACCAACGCTGTTTAACCCTTGCACAGCTACAGCTTCTTATTCAAAATGATGAAATCTGGTGTCTGTGCCCACCTTGCCACCATTTTCATGCCCAAATGCTTGTTGGTCAAGGAAAATTGCAGGTGGGTGATATGTAAGTGACCACCCTGTGTGAGTTTCAAGTGTCAAATTTTTTGACCAACGCTGTTTAACCCTTGCACAGCTACAGCTTCTTATTCAAAATGATGAAATCTGGTGTCTGTGCCCGCTTTACCACCATTTTCATGCCCAAATGCTTGTTGGTCAAGACAAACTGCAAGTGGGTGATATGTAAGTGACCACCCTGTGTGAGTTTCAAGTGTCAAATCTTTTGACCATTGCTGTTTAACCCTTGCACAACTACAGCTTCTTATTCAAAATGATGAAATCTGGTGTCTGTGCTCACCTTGCCACCATTTTCATGCCCAAATGCTTGTTGGTCAAGGAAAATTGCAGGTGGGTGATATGTATGTGACCACCCTGTGTGAGTTTCAAGTGTCAAATTTTTTGACCAACGCTGTTTAACCCTTGCACAGCTACAGCTTCTTATTCAAAATGATGAAATCTGGTGTCTGTGCCCGCTTTACCACCATTTTCATGCCCAAATGCTTGTTGGTCAAGACAAACTGCAAGTGGGTGATATGTAAGTGACCACCCTGTGTGAGTTTCAAGTGTCAAATCTGTTGACCAACGCTGTTTAACCCTTGCACAGCTACAGCTTCTTATTCAAAATGATGAAATCTGGTGTCTGTGCCCACCTTGCCACCATTTTCATGCCCAAATCTTTTTTGTTTAATGCAAAATGTCATGTAAATTGGTGAAAGGGACACTATTTGAAGTTTATGCAATGTTAACTTAGTGATCTATCCTTATTTAATTTATTTTAATATAATAATTTCTGAATAAGAAGCTGGAACCGAATAAGAAGTGAATAAGAAGCTGGAGCCGAATAAGAAGTGAATAAGAAGCTGGCCGAATAAGAAGCTAACTTCAGCCTCGTGCACACATAACTTTAAGTGTGAGAAAGTCCTGGGCATAGGGCTACACAGCATATACTCCTTTGTACCTCAAACCGCAGCTGCAGAACACCTCACAGATCACACAGGCGGGGAGCATTGCAGTGCAGTGTACTGTCCAGTGGGCCGGGCTTAGAACGGCCCAGGGGTGTGGCTTCAGGCAACAGGGGCCAGGGCTCAACCATGGAAGAACCAGGGGGCAGAGTATGTTTATAAAGGTCCCACAGAGACACAGCTTGGGATGGCAAGTGAGAAGAACTTTGAGCAATCGTGGGCACAGCTGTAGATGCACCAGGAGGCGGAGCTTATCGCGATCTGGGGGAGGAGCTTATTTCAATCCTGGGTATGTGCTTCATTGGGCAGTGACAGCTGCTGGCAGCTTTAGAGGGGATAGGCAGAGTTCTGTCTCTCCGTGACAGGAGTCGAGTGAGTTAATGCTATTGGTGATGACAGGAGAAAAGTTTTTTTTTTCTTCCTGTCAACACTATCTGAACTGCAGGGGATCTGTGGGCCTATTTCCAGTGGGGGGCCTGGAGCTGCAGCTCCATCCGCCCCATTGTTAATCCGGCCCTGCTCCCATAGATCCGAGGAGAAGAGCGGCGCCGGTCTGCAGAGTCTGGAATCAGGAGCGGGGTATAGTAAGTATACTTTTTTTTTTTATTCTTCCCTTTCAGCGGCGCTACAAATGGGGGCGTGACTGACCACGCCCCCATATTAAGCCACACCCCCAACTTTTGCCCGGGGCGCCACAAGGGCAAGAACCGGCCCTGCTCCATGGGTTAATACATTTGATTTCCATTGATAATTTTTGTGTGATTTTGTTGTCAGCATATTCAACTATGTAAAGAACAAAGTATTTAATAAGAATATTTCATTCAGTCAGATCTAGGATGTGTTATTTTAGTGTTCCCTTTATTTTTTTGAGCAGTGTATATATATATATATATATATATATATATATATATATATTACAGTATACATATTTAGTGTACCTAGATATACACATGGACCAGGTATATACTGGTTCACCTGAGTCTCAGCCCCCATGCTTGGCTCCACCTCTTTCTGGAAACCTCCCCCTTGCAAATCCTGCATTTGCCCCTGACAGAACAGACCCATTGGAGAGCATGAGGACCATTGCACCGTGAATGGCTAAATATAGCAGGATGGGACATGTCAGGGAGAGGGTGGGGGCAGGACTCAGAGCAGGCTGAGGTGACTCAGCCTATGCAAAGTCTATGTACTAGTATACATCCATTACGTTATAAGCATTGCAGTGGTGCTGAGAACAAGTTTAAAAACGCGTTTCTGCAAAACATTATATAAATCAACATTGCAAATATAGAAATCCTATTTATCGTGTTGCTGTCAAGGTTGATGATACGTCTTATTTCCAAAGTCTTAAAACCCCTGTCATTGTTTAGCAAATTAAGCCACGTGGTCTTGCAGCACGGTACACACAGAGCACGCTGCTGCTGCTGCTGGCTGATTGCTAGAGGCCTAGAAGGTGCTGCTGTCGGGCTTTAAACTATTCTGGAGAAGGCTGGTTATGACCCGTCAGGCACACCTCTTATGAGACACATGCAGCTCTCTAACCCCCGCCCCTCTATGCCATTGCGAGCCCCTTTCACATTGGGGCCAATCGGAGCGCAAGCTTGTAGCCGAGCCCCCATGCTGGTGACCAATGGGAGGAGGTGCCTGGTGAGCGAGCCTCCCCCAGTCATGTGAGTGCTGACTGCCAGCATGGAAGACGGGAGCTGCAGCAGCGCCATGCGGGCCCTCGGGTAAAGCGGGGGGATCTCACTGTTTGACCCCTGAGCGGCTGTCATCAGGCACGCTTCCAGTGACGCGCCTGTGCAGGTGTGTATGCATGCGAGTGTGCGGCGCCGCTTCCGCTCTGCAAAGTTTACTTCAGGCAGTAGAGTTGATGTTTTCACATTTGGTGTAGCGCATGTAGGTATCGCCCACACCCACCCGTGATCATGGCTGTGTGGGTGTGAGCACGCATGCTAATGTGTGCCGCTTATGTGCGCGCCGTATATGCCGGGACGTACATCAGGGGAGAAAACGCGCAATACCCTATATCGGGCAGTGTGCACTTTCCGTGGGGAAATAAGTTTATTGTGCAATTTGTGGTAAATACAGTACGGGGCATTAGTGTCTCTGTGCTGGGCACTGGCATGGTGTAGGCCCGATGGGCTCTCTTCTCCTGTACTGCAGCCGGTCCTGTCCCGCCTGTGCTGCTGCACTGTCACCCGGAGGAGAGGAGGTGGGTGTGTCAGGCTCACGCCAGGCTGGAAGCCTTCTATGAATGTCCCCAGGCATAGGATGAGAGCCGGCCTCCCCTCTGGAATGAGATGAGGGAAAGAGGAATCGAGCATCTCTGGGCTCTCCTGTTATATTACAGCGGACTAACTTCAAGTACTGTATAAGTCTAGATAAGCATTGCAAGAATGAATGTGATCTAGGACTGGATCCGGGCTGTCTCGTCTAATAAAGCTATTCCTGTTGATGCCGGCTTATTCTTTACATCATTTTTAGTTTTGTATGCTAATCTTGACCTCTCCATGTTTGCTAAAACACCGCACCAATGTATTGCCTTTACCTTGTCCCTTGACCGGAAGCCATGCAGTAGCTTTTTCAAGTGTAAAGGGCTTGCCCAGAGAATCACTTTGTTAATCTGTAACATGCCTTTATACAGGCTCCATTCTTTTCTAAGTCTTTATGTCCTTATGCAAAATTTTTGTTCTATCTTCCCTAAAAGGATCCAGTGCCGGTAATCTGGTGTGTTCCATTCATAGAACTGATATGTATCTTGTAATATTCCTAACACTGTAGCAAAGGGTTAAGTACAGTAAGCAGCTGTACACTGGTTCTAGTTAGGATCTAGTAACATGGCAGTGTTAAAGGAAAACAACCGTCCTGTGCCAACATTAGTTCATCATACAAACTTTCAATGTCTCTGTTGATACATGTTGGCAATAATTGGCAACCTGATACACTTGGGTGGCTCAATGGGGCGGCCCCTCTTACCTTCGGAAAAGGGACATATGTTACTCTAAAGGCCCATACACACTTGACGATGCACACATCGTTAACGACCGTCGTTAACGACTTCCCTTGAACTTCCCTTGAACAGCTGAGCAAACGACATGAGCATACAAACTACCAACGACCAACGACCAACGACCAACGACGAAAGACCAAAGACCAAAGACCAAAGACCAAAGACCAAAGACCAAAGACCATTCATCGTTGAAGCATCCAAGCTGAACAGTTTATTAAAATAATGAGCTGGGAACAGGGCTGGTGAACAGTGGCTTGGTCGTTGGTCGTTGGTCTTTCACACCATACACATTCAACGACGTCTCTGGTCAGTAACGACCATAGTGGAAATTGAGCATACATGCTCCACAGATAAGCGAGGGTCGTTAACGTCCCGCGGGGCCGCGCATCGGTGGTCGTCGGATGCATACACACTTGACGATATAATGAGCGACGTCGTTGATGAGGGCTGAAATGAACGACGTCGTTCATTTTATCGTCAAGTGTGTATGGGCCTTTAAGCTCCGTAATAAGTGAATCGGTGAATGAAAGAGACCCCAATCTGTAACAACATATTAGCAGGCCTTGTAACAAAGTCTTACAAGCTGTAACTAACAAATATGACCGCAAACCTGGAAGGAGTGAAGGCTCAGAGGGATACATAGCTCTGATGTAACAGTGAGGGGTACATATACTTATAAGTGGCAGTAGAAACTGTACGGTTTCCATGGATGGACTGGCCCACAGGGGGTACAATGGAATCCCCCCTTCCCCCGGTGGGCCCCACACCTCCACCTCTAGGAATCAGATTCCAGACTGTGCACTTGAATTATACCATATACATATGTTACCTTATACTGCACAGGACTGTGGTGTATTTTCTACAGTGCATTATTATTAATCTGGTACATTATCCTGCATGCACTAGCAGTATTTACTATAGATATTAATAAAGCGGACCAGACCATGCACTCTCTAATGGTTAGCCAAGAAGCCCCACTCCTAAGCATGGGCCTCTACTACTGATCCTCCTATTGGGCCCTTCATGCCCTAGTCCGACACTGATGGTTTCTGCCTACTAAGATGATGCACATTCCTCGTATAGGGGATTACTGAGTTCACTGCTCGACTAATACATTGGCAGGACCTATAAATCATGCTAGAGATATGTTCTGCATTTGACACGTTTTTATTTCAAATATTTTCTAACTAGGGGTATTTGATGAGGATATTTGACCTGACCGTTCATCATCTCTACAGGTTGCTATCCTATCTGTTCTTGTTAATCTTTTCCAGTACATATGCCATGCATTTTTGTTGTTGTTGCTTTTTACAGTAATTCATGGATTTTTGGAGCATTACAATGTGTGGGATCAGGAAATTCAACATAGCAGATTTCCATAGTGAACTATGGAACATACAGGTCATGCAGCATCTAAAATTGTAACTGTATCGATCTATTGGAAGACCAAATAAAATCCCTAATGTGACAGTTGTCAACCAAGCGTTTGGAGTAGATGAGAGATATCCCCCCAAGATGCCTAAAACGGCTCTGTGACACATTCCCTGGATTAATCCCTTCCAAAGTGTACTCTTATGGTAAGGAGTTCAACAGCTAAGCCACTGTAATAAAGGCTACACATTCCTATACTAATTACCTTCTTTCTTCTGCTTGCATCTGATGACCCCTCTCTCTTATTGTAAGATGTTCATTCAGGGCTGGTGCAAGGTTTCCCGACACCCTAGGCAACACTTCAGCGTACTGCCCTCAACCAATACCCACTCCCCAGCCATTCAGATGAAAGTGTGACTTATAAATTCCACAATCACCACTTGCGTTAAGTACAAGGGTGTTTCTTTCAGAGACCTCCTTAATTTTGTGATAGGCAGACTCAAACCCCTTTTACACTGCCAGCTTTGAACATGGGTTATTGCACATGAGCATGCATAACCCATGTTGCTGTGCAATGTAAAATGGCCCAGTTGGAATAATCCGGGTCGGGTAACCCAGTATTCCAACTCTGGTAGCTTGCAGGGTTGAACATAAAATTAGTCCTAAAAACAATACAGCGTAGGAGACCACAAATAGGTTGTACTCGATGGACAAATTGTCTTTTTTCAACCTCAGAAACTATGTAACACGGGTTCAACCCGGCTCGCTGTGCTGTGTAAACGGGAAGCCGGGTCAATGTGACCCGTTTCCCGTTCACTGTGTGAACAGACGGCGCTTGAAGATCACGTGATTTCCAAGCGCCGTCAACGCTGACTTCACCAATCTGGCAATATGCCGGGTTGGAAGTGGCGTAGGAGGGGCCTGAGGCGGGTCGCAGCTGGGAAGCACCCGTGTCAGGCTCCCGGGATCGACCCGCCTCATTCAGTATAAAATAGGTATCAGTGGCGCCCCACTAGATCCCGGCACCCTAGGCAGTTATCTAATGGTAGAGCCGACCCTGTTTCATTAGTCAGTTCTTTGTATTGACCTTGGATATATTTATACATTTTATAGGTGACCTCAGGTCACGCTTGTTTTACCATCTCTGAACCTTCTTGAGTTTTCCTATGTCCTTTTTATAAGGTTCCCAAAACTGTTCTCCATATTCCCAAGAGCTGCCATATGGCCCATTCCCCATATGCTGCCCAGTGTTCATTAGTATGGCAGATAGGAGCAGTACGTGTGATTAGTATGACTCACCTGTCCATGCATTTATTTATGTTCCATTAGAATAAAAGATTTATCTATTGTTCTGCTATGCTTGTACACTGAGTGTTGAATGTTTTAAGCCAGTTTACAATTATGGTGAATTGGCAATAATAATACAACCATTTCCTAAACGAATAGTGAAATATATAATATGTAGTTACGTTTGCTTATTTTGTTTAATTGTTATTGAAAATAGCAATAGCTAATTTAGGTGTTATCTAAAAATGAATAGTGCTTTTAACCTCTTCGGTGGCATGGCCGGAAATCTTCCGGGCTTGACAGCGCTGGCAACCCTGGACGATTTCCGGGCATACTACTGACTGAGATCCCAGGGACAGCTGTGCAGCATACACGGCGCCTGGGAATCGGTATACTCCATTATGGAGTTTTGCCCGCCCCCCCGGACACCTATTGGCCGGGGGGGCGGGCTTAGCAGCGGCCGGGAATCAGCGCTGTGGCTGGCAATCGTCAGGTGATTAACTCGCCCTGCCCCAACAGTCGCCTCCCCCCCTGCACCTTCCCCCCTCTCCCACTTTAATGTAAAAACACACCCCGCAGGGTGTGTTTTTAAATTAAAAACTTGCCACTGAAGGGGTTAAGGGGGTTATTCAGGTTTGTTAGAAAATCAAAACAAGCATGCAACTGGGCAAAACCATCTTGCACTACAGGTGGGGCAGATGTAACGTGCAGAGAGATTTAGATTTGGGTGGGGTGCGGTCAAACTGAAATCAAAATTGGAGTGTAAAAATAAAGCAGCCAGTATTTGCCCTGCACAGAAACAATATAATCCACGCAAATCTAAATCTGTCTGCACATGTTACATCTGCCCCACCTGCAGTGCAGCATGGTTTTGCCCAGTTTTTTGGCTTGCTAGCAAACCTGAATAGGGCCTTAAGTCTGGAGCTTACACGTAACAGTTTTGTTGCAAAAATTGTTGCCCTATGTGTGTGTTTTGTCTTGGACCTATCTAGAAATACATCCTATTTAATTGCAGTGGTATTTCAATGTCAGCAGTAAATACTGTATGCTATAATAGTGCTTGTTGTAAATGTGAAAGTTGCATTGCCCTATTTTTATACAGTACAATATAGGGCCTGTTTCCGAGATTTAGGTAAATCTGATGTATACATAAATCTCCAATGTTCAAGGATGATGTTTGTAGGAACCACACTGCATATGTGCTGATCAGGTCTTGCAATGTCTCTCGCAGTGCCCTAAGCAGTCACAGCACGATTGACATGCTGCTTGTGTTTTGGGGTGGCGATGGAGTACTTCTCAGAAAACAGGGGCATGCATCATTGAGCAAACAGAAAATCTGAATCGGCTGGTTAGTGTTGCTGGTGACATCATCAGTATGTAACTACTCCAGCCCCAGGTGTCCAGAAAAGTGAAGTCTCCTAAGAAGCAGAGGTGTAGCTAGGCGCCATGGTGCCCGGAGCAAGAGTATGTTTTGGCGCCCCCCATCCCCTGTACTGAATTGGGGGCCTGGCCCACATGTGGTGACATGTTACATTTAGAAAGAAACAATATTTAGAAATCCTAAATTGGTGACAGGGCCGGTTCTAGACCTTCTGGAGATCAGGGTAAAAGTTTCCTTTGGGTGCCCCCCATGTTTAAAATAGGGTCAGTGCTTGTTGAACACATCCGTATAGAAGTATGGCTTCATTAGGAAGGTGTGTAGCCCCAGTACAGTACCGATTCGCATTACACCGCACAGTAGTGTCCGTTATTCATGTTACGCCACACAGTAGAGCCCCTTATACATGTTACACTATGGTTGAGCCCCTTATACACAGTACACATTTACACCATGGTAGAGCCGCTATGGAAGTAGCTGTATTTAACTTTCTCTGACGTCCTAGTGGATGCTGGGGACTCCGAAAGGACCATGGGGAATAGCGGCTCCGCAGGAGACTGGGCACAAAAGTAAAAGCTTTAAGACTACCTGGTGTGCACTGGCTCCTCCCCCTATGACCCTCCTCCAAGCCTCAGTTAGATTTTTGTGCCCGAACGAGAAGGGTGCAGTCTAGGTGGCTCTCCTGAGCTGCTTAGAAAAAAGTTTAGTTTTAGGTTTTTTATTTTCAGTGAGACCTGCTGGCAACAGGCTCACTGCATCGAGGGACTAAGGGGAGAAGAAGCGAACTCACCTGCGTGCAGAGTGGATTGGGCTTCTTAGGCTACTGGACATTAGCTCCAGAGGGACGATCACAGGCCCAGCCATGGATGGGTCCCAGAGCCGCGCCGCCGTCCCCCTTACAGAGCCAGAAGAGCAGAAGAGGTCCGGAAAAATCGGCGGCAGAAGACGTCCTGTCTTCAATAAGGTAGCGCACAGCACCGCAGCTGTGCGCCATTGCTCTCAGCACACTTCACACTCCGGTCACTGAGGGTGCAGGGCGCTGGGTGGGGGCGCCCTGAGACGCAATATAAACACCTTAGGGGGCAAAAAATGCATCACATATAGCTCCTGGGCTATATGGATGCATTTAACTCATGCCTGTTTTTCCATAAAAAAGCGGGAGAACGGCCGCCGAGAAGGGGGCGGAGCCTATCTCCTCAGCACACTGGCGCCATTTTCCCTCAGCTCCGTTGGAGGGAAGCTCCCTGACTCTCCCCTGCAGTCCTGCACTACAGAAACAGGGTAAAACAAGAGAGGGGGGGCACTAATTTGGCAGATAAATCTATACAGCAGCTATATAAGGGAAAAACACTTATATAAGGTTATCCCTGTATATATATAGCGCTCTGGTGTGTGCTGGCAAACTCTCCCTCTGTCTCCCCAAAGGGCTAGTGGGGTCCTGTCCTCTATCGGAGCATTCCCTGTGTGTGTGCTGTGTGTCGGTACGTTGTGTCGACATGTATGAGGAGGAAAATGGTATGGAGGCGGAGCAATTGCCTGTATTAGTGATGTCACCCCCTAGGGAGTCGACACCTGACTGGATGGTCTTATGGAAGGAATTACGTGATAGTGTCAGCACTTTACAAAAGACTGTTGACGACATGAGACAGCCGGCAAATCAGTTAATACCTGTACAGGCGTCTCAAACACCGTCAGGGGCTCTAAAGCGCCCGTTACCTCAGGTGGTCGACACAGACCCAGACACGGACACTGACTCCAGTGTCGACGGTGAGGAAACAAACGTATTTTCCAGTAGGGCCACACGTTACATGATCACGGCAATGAAGGAGGTTTTGAACATTTCTGATACTACAAGTACCACAAAAAAGGGTATTATGTGGGGTGTGAAAAAATTACCCGTAGTTTTTCCTGAATCAGATGAATTAAATGAGGTGTGTGATGAAGCGTGGGTTTCCCCCGATAAAAAACTGCTAATTTCTAAAAAATTGTTGGCATTATACCCTTTCCCGCCAGAGGTTAGGGCGCGTTGGGAAACACCCCCTAGGGTAGATAAGGCGCTCACACGCTTATCAAAACAAGTGGCGTTACCGTCTCCTGATACGGCCGCCCTCAAGGAACCAGCTGATAGGAAGCTGGAAAATATCCTAAAAAGTATATACACACATACTGGTATTATACTGCGACCAGCA
The DNA here is from genome assembly GCF_028390025.1 of Pseudophryne corroboree. Taxonomy (NCBI): domain Eukaryota; kingdom Metazoa; phylum Chordata; class Amphibia; order Anura; family Myobatrachidae; genus Pseudophryne; species Pseudophryne corroboree. Next base: position 678,081,930 of record NC_086445.1, on the reverse strand, counting down.
ATCGCCTCAGCCTGGATGTGCAGTGCTGGGGTGGCTTGGTCGGATTCCCTGACTGAAAATATTGATACCCTGGACAGGGACAATATATTATTGACTATAGAGCATTTAAAGGATGCATTTCTATATATGCGAGATGCACAGAGGGATATTTGCACTCTGGCATCAAGAGTAAGTGCGCTGTCCATTTCTGCCAGAAGAGGGTTATGGACGCGACAGTGGTCAGGTGATGCGGATTCCAAACGGCATATGGAAGTATTGCCGTATAAAGGGGAGGAGTTATTTGGGGTCGGTCTATCGGACCTGGTGGCCACGGCAACGGCTGGGAAATCCACCTTTTTACCCCAGGTCACCTCTCAGCAGAAAAAGACACCGTCTTTTCAGGCTCAGTCCTTTCGTCCCCATAAGGGCAAGCGGGCAAAAGGCCACTCGTATCTGCCCCGGGGCAGAGGAAGGGGAAAAAGACTGCAGCAGACAGCCTCTTCCCAGGAACAGAAGCCCTCCCCCGCTTCTGCCAAGTCCTCAGCATGACGCTGGGGCCTTACAAGCGGACTCAGGCACGGTGGGGGCCCGTCTCAAGAATTTCAGCGCGCAGTGGGCTCACTCGCAAGTGGACCCCTGGATCCTGCAGGTAGTATCTCAGGGGTACAAATTGGAATTCGAGACGTCTCCCCCTCGCCGGTTCCTGAAGTCTGCTTTACCAACGTCTCCCCCCGACAGGGAGGCGGTATTGGAAGCCATTCTCAAGCTGTATTCCCAGCAGGTGATAATCAAGGTACCCCTCCTACAACAGGGAAAGGGGTATTATTCCACGCTGTTTGTGGTACCGAAGCCGGACGGCTCGGTGAGACCTATTTTAAATCTGAAATCCTTGAACACTTACATACAAAAGTTCAAATTCAAGATGGAATCACTCAGAGCAGTGATAGCGAACCTGGAAGAAGGGGACTATATGGTGTCTCTGGACATCAAGGATGCTTACCTCCATGTCCCAATTTGCCCTTCTCACCAAGGGTACCTCAGGTTTGTGGTACAGAACTGTCACTATCAGTTTCAGACGCTGCCGTTTGGATTGTCCACGGCACCCCGGGTCTTTACCAAGGTAATGGCCGAAATGATGATTCTTCTTCGAAGAAAAGGCGTCTTAATTATCCCTTACTTGGACGATCTCCTGATAAGGGCAAGGTCCAGAGAACAGTTAGAGGTCGGAGTAGCACTATCTCAAGTAGTACTACGACAGCACGGATGGATTCTAAATATTCCAAAATCGCAGCTGATTCCGACGACACGTCTGCTGTTCCTAGGGATGATTCTGGACACAGTACAGAAAAAGGTGTTTCTCCCGGAGGAGAAAGCCAGGGAGTTATCCGACCTAGTCAGGAACCTCCTAAAACCAGGCCAAGTGTCAGTGCATCAATGCACAAGGGTCCTGGGAAAAATGGTGGCTTCTTACGAAGCGATTCCATTCGGCAGATTCCACGCAAGAACTTTTCAGTGGGATCTGCTGGACAAATGGTCCGGATCGCATCTTCAAATGCATCAGCGGATAACCCTGTCTCCAAGGACAAGGGTGTCTCTCCTGTGGTGGTTGCAGAGTGCTCATCTTCTAGAGGGCCGCAGATTCGGCATTCAGGACTGGGTCCTGGTGACCACGGATGCCAGCCTGAGAGGCTGGGGAGCAGTCACACAGGGAAGAAATTTCCAGGGCTTGTGGTCAAGCATGGAAACGTCACTTCACATAAATATCCTGGAACTAAGGGCCATTTACAATGCCCTAAGTCAGGCTAGGCCTCTGCTTCAGGGTCAGCCGGTGCTGATCCAGTCGGACAACATCACGGCAGTCGCCCACGTAAACAGACAGGGCGGCACAAGAAGCAGGAGGGCAATGACGGAAGTTGCAAGGATTCTTCGCTGGGCGGAAAATCATGTGATAGCACTGTCAGCAGTGTTCATTCCGGGAGTGGACAACTGGGAAGCAGACTTCCTCAGCAGACACGATCTCCACCCGGGGGAGTGGGGACTTCACCCAGAAGTCTTCCACATGATTGTGAACCGTTGGGAAAAACCAAAAGGTGGACATGATGGCGTCCCGCCTCAACAAAAAACTGGACAGATATTGCGCCAGGTCAAGGGACCCTCAGGCAATAGCTGTGGACGCTCTGGTAACACCGTGGGTGTACCAGTCAGTGTATGTGTTCCCTCCTCTGCCTCTCATACCCAAGGTACTGAGAATCATAAGAAGGAGAGGAGTAAGGACTATACTCGTGGCTCCGGATTGGCCAAGAAGGACTTGGTACCCGGAACTTCAAGAGATGCTCACGGAAGACCCGTGGCCTCTACCTCTAAGAAAGGACCTGCTCCAGCAGGGACCATGTCTGTTCCATGACTTACCGCGGCTGCGTTTGACGGCATGGCGGTTGAACGCCGGATCCTGAAGGAAAAAGGCATTCCGGATGAAGTCATCCCTACCCTGATCAAAGCCAGGAAGGATGTAACTGTGCAACATTATTACCGTATTTGGCGTAAATATGTTGCGTGGTGTGAGGCCAGGAAGGCCCCTACAGAGGAATTTCAACTGGGTCGTTTCCTGCATTTCCTGCAAACAGGACTGTCTATGGGCCTAAAATTAGGGTCCATTAAGGTTCAAATTTCGGCCCTGTCAATATTCTTCCAAAAAGAACTAGCTTCAGTTCCTGAAGTTCAGACGTTTGTCAAGGGGGTACTGCATATACAGCCTCCTTTTGTGCCTCCAGTGGCACCTTGGGATCTCAATGTAGTTTTGGGGTTCCTAAAATCACATTGGTTTGAACCACTCACCACTGTGGACTTAAAATATCTCACATGGAAAGTGGTAATGCTGTTAGCCCTGGCCTCAGCCAGGCGTGTCTCAGAATAGGCGGCTTTATCCTATAAAAGCCCTTACCTAATTTTTCATACGGACAGGGCAGAATTGAGGACTCGTCCTCAATTTCTCCCTAAGGTGGTTTCAGCATTTCACTTAAACCAGCCTATTGTGGTGCCTGCGGCTACTAGGGACTTGGAGGATTCCAAGTTGCTGGACGTAGTCAGGGCCCTGAAAATATATGTTTCCAGGACGGCTGGAGTCAGAAAATCTGACTCGCTGTTTATCCTGTATGCACCCAACAAGCTGGGTGCTCCTGCTTCTAAGCAGACTATTGCTCGTTGGATTTGTAGTACAATTCAGCTTGCACATTCTGTGGCAGGCCTGCCACAGCCAAAATCTGTAAAAGCCCATTCCACACGGAAAGTGGGCTCATCTTGGGCGGCTGCCCGAGGGGTCTCGGCTTTACAACTTTGCCGAGCAGCTACTTGGTCAGGGGCAAACACGTTTGCTAAATTCTACAAATTTGATACCCTGGCTGAGGAGGACCTGGAGTTCTCTCATTCGGTGCTGCAGAGTCATCCGCACTCTCCCGCCCGTTTGGGAGCTTTGGTATAATCCCCATGGTCCTTTCGGAGTCCCCAGCATCCACTAGGACGTCAGAGAAAATAAGAATTTACTTACCGATAATTCTATTTCTCATAGTCCGTAGTGGATGCTGGGCGCCCATCCCAAGTGCGGATTGTCTGCAATACTTGTACATAGTTATTGTTACAAAAAATCGGGTTATTATTGTTGTGAGCCATCTTTTCAGAGGCTCCTCTGTTATCATGCTGTTAACTGGGTTCAGATCACAAGTTGTACGGTGTGATTGGTGTGGCTGGTATGAGTCTTACCCGGGATTCAAAATCCTTCCTTATTGTGTACGCTCGTCCGGGCACAGTATCCTAACTGAGGCTTGGAGGAGGGTCATAGGGGGAGGAGCCAGTGCACACCAGGTAGTCTTAAAGCTTTTACTTTTGTGCCCAGTCTCCTGCGGAGCCGCTATTCCCCATGGTCCTTTCGGAGTCCCCAGCATCCACTACGGACTATGAGAAATAGAATTATCGGTAAGTAAATTGTTATTATTTACTTGTTTAATTCAAATAAATTAAAAACACATATTATATATATATATATATATATATATATATATATATGTCCCGACTGACCTGACCTCACAACGCCCCAATTCCTCAATGAAAAGAAAGCCCTAAATGTGATCCCCCACAGACTTGAAACCCCCCAAACTCCCAATGAAAATAATGCACCAAATTTCTCCTCTCCCAGACTTGATAATCCCCCAAAGCCTCAATGAAAATAATACCCTATAAACTGCCATCCCAGACCTGATAATCCCGCTGTGCTTCAATGAAAATTGTCCCAGAACTGCCTGCCTCTCCCTGAAGCAGCTGGGGCAGAAAGAGTTGCTGCTGCAGAGAGAGGTGCTTCGGCAGATAGAAGTGCTACAGCAGCCAGGGCAGAGAGAGATGCTGCAGCAGCTAGGGCAGAGAGAGCTACTGCAGACAGGAAAGAGAGAGGTGCTGCAGCAGCGGAGGCAGATTGTGGTGTTGCAGGACAGAGGTAACCCTGTTGCACAGTCTCCAAGTCTAAATCAGTGTGTGCCACATCTACTTCTCCTCCTCCTGCTCTGCGGCTGCCAGTACAGTGGCGCGCAGGAAGGGAGGAAGGTGGTGACTGGCAGAGCGCCCTTTACATTTTTTGGCGCCCGGAGCTCGCGCTCCACTGGAGCCACCCTCGCTACACCCCTGCTAAGAAGTATGCATCTCATCAAGTTGCATTCAAGGTGGTACCCTATGCTAAACTCGCGTGTACATGCCCTTGTACTCAAGCTGTGCGTGTCTGCTCTCATTTCTCCTTTCCAGGAATAAGGGGCAGCAAGTATTAGTCTAATTCAATTTAAATCCAGACACAGTTTTTGTATGTAGAGTAGACTTTATTTTTATGCCCTACGAATGGGCTAAAGTGTAGCTCTAGATGAAGTCCTTTGGATGATGTGTTTGTGGATCCTTACCATATTATGGCATTTCTTAGCTTTTATAAATAAAATAAAAAAAAATAATTAGCGGCTATGTTCTAGGGTTGAAGTCCGGCAGTTGCCCGTGGTCCAAAGCTAGGGGTGCCACTTCTGATGCTGATTGCCCCACTTTCTTACTTGTATTGGGCTCACCACTGAATTGCAGACTTACCCTGTCTTCTGGACTGTTCAAGTAGTAGCTATCAAGGACATAGCTGACAAATGCACTGAATTGGACTAGGCAGGATGAAGGGACAGCGTGAGCTGAGGCTTAGTAAGTTTTTAGGAACGTGGCACCAGATATAGCTAAGTATATTGCATCTGGCACCAGATATGGTTATGAACCCTGTCCTGTAATATTATTTCTCTGACATCCTAAGTGGATGCTGGGACTCCGTAAGGACCATGGGGAATAGCGGCTCCGCAGGAGACTGGGCACAACTAAAGAAAGCTTTAGGACTACCTGGTGTGCAATGGCTCCTCCCACTATGACCCTCCTCCAGACCTCAGTTAGAATCTTGTGCCCGGCTGAGCTGGATGCACACTAGGGGCTCTCCTGAGCTCCTAGAAAGAAAGTATATTTTAGGTTTTTTATTTTACAGTGAGATCTGCTGGCAACAGACTCCCTGCTACGTGGGACTAAGGGGAGAAGAAGCGAACCTACCTAACTGGTGGTAGCTTGGGCTTCTTAGGCTACTGGACACCATTAGCTCCAGAGGGATCGACCACAGGACCCGACCTCGATGTTCGGTCCCGGAGCCGCGCCGCCGGCCCCCTTACAGAGCCAGAAGCACAAGTGCTACAACAACATGGCTGGATTCTGAATATTCCAAAGTCGCAGCTGGTTCCTACGACGCGTCTACTGTTCCTGGGTATGGTTCTGGACACAGAACAGGATAAAAAGGGTTTCTGCCGGAGGAGAAGTCCTAGGAGTTGTCGTCTCTAGACAGAGACCTCCTAATACAAATACAGGTGTCGGTGCATCAATGCACGCGAGCCCTGGGAAAGATGGTAGCTTCTTACGAAGAAATTCCATTCGCCAGGTCCCATGCAAGGATCTTCCAGAGGGATCTGTTGGACAAGTGGTCCGGGTCGCATCTTCAGATGCATCGGCGGATAACCCTGTCTCCGAGGGCCAGGGTGTCGCTGTTGTGGTGGCTGCAGAGTGCTCATCTTCTAGGGGGCCGCAGATTCGGCATACAGGACTGGGTCCTGGTGACCACGGATGCCAGCCTTCGAGGCTGGGGGGCAGTCACACAGGGAAGAAACTTCCAAGGACTATGGAAAAGTCAGGAGACTTCCCTACACATAAATATTCTGGAACTAAGGGCCATTTACAATGCCCTAAGTCAGGCTAGACCCCTGCTTCAACACCGGCCGGTGCTGATCTAGTCAGACAACATCACGGCGGTCGCTCATGTAAACCGACAGGGTGGCACAAGAAGCAGGATGGCGATAGCAGAAGCCACAAGGATTCTCCGATGGGCGGAAAATCATGTGTTAGCACTGTCAGCAGTGTTCATTCCCGGAGTGGACAACTGGGAAGCAGACTTTCTCAGCAGACACGACCTCCACCCGAGAGAGTGGGGACTTCATCCAGAAGTCTTCCAAATGATTGTACACCGTTGGGAAAGGCCACAGGTGGACATGATGGCGTCCCGCCTCAACAAAAAGCTACAAAGATATTGCGCCAGGTCAAGGGACCCTCAGGCGATAGCTGTGGACGCTCTGGTAACACCGTGGGTGTACCAGTCGGTGTATGTGTTCCCTTCTCTGCCTCTCTTACCCAGGGTAATGAGAATAATAAGAAGGAGAGGAGTAAGAACTATACTCATTGTTCCGGATTGGCCAAGAAGAGCTTGGTACCCAGAACTCCAAGAAATGATCTCAGAGGACCCATGGCCTCTGCCGCTCAGACAGGACCTGCTGCAGCAGGGGGCCTGTCTGTTCCAAGACGTACCGCGTATGCGTTTGACGGCATGGCGGTTGAACGCCGGATCCTGAAGGAAAAGGGCATTCCGGAGGAAGTTATCCCTACGCTAATTAAAGCTAGGAAAGAAGTGAACGCAAACCATTATCACCGCATATGGCGGAAATATGTTGCGTGCTGTGAGGCCAGGAAGGCCCCAAAGGAGGAATTTCAGCTAGGTCGATTTCTGCACTTCCTACAGTCAGGGTGACTATGGGCCTAAAATTGGGTTCCATTAAGGTCCAGATTTCGGCTCTATCGTTTTTCTTCCAAAATAGAACTGGCTTCACTGCCTGAAGTTCAGACTTTTTTTAAGGGAGTGCTGCATAGTCAGCCCCCGTTTGTGCCTCCAGTGGCACCGTGGGATCTCAACGTGGTGTTGGATTTCCTGAAGTCGCATTGGGTTGAGCCACTTAAATCCGTGGAGCTACAATACCTCACGTGGAAAGTGGTCATGCTGTTGGCCTTGGCGTCGGCCAGGCGTGTATCAGAATTGGCGGCTTTGTCATGCAAAAGCCCTTATCTGTTTTTTTTATATGGATAAGGCGGAATTGAGGACTCGTTCCCAATTCCTTCCTAAGGTGGTATCAGTTTTTCATGTGAACCAACCTATTGTGGTACCTGCGGCTACTTGGGACTTGGAGGATTCCAAGTTACTGGACGTAGTCAGGGCCCTGAAAAGTATATGTTTCCAGGACGGCTGGAGTCAGGAAAACTTTAGGACTACCCAGGTAGTCCTAAAGCTGATTAAAGCACCATCCAGGGAGAGGTTGTTAGTCAACATTGCCCTCTCAACCCGGCTACTCCAGGATCACGGGTAGATTTTGAACCTACCAAAATCTCATCTGGAACCAACATGGAGGCTTCTTTTCCTGGGGATGATATTGGATACGGAGGAGCAGAAGGTATTACTTCCGTTGGAAAAAGCACTGGTGATCCAGTCAAGGGTGCGGGATGTTCTAAGACAAACCTGGATATCGGTGCATCTGTGCATTCGCCTTCTGGGGAAGATGGTAGCCGCTTACAAGGCGCTGCAGTACGGAAGGTTTCACGCAAGGCCCTTCCAGCTGGATCTGCTGGACAAATGGTCCGGATCGCATCTTCACATGCACCAGAGGATACATCTGTCGCCAAAAGCCAGGATTTCTCTTCTGTGGTGGCTTCAGACTTCTCACCTGACAGAGGGCCGAAGGTTCGGGATTCAAAATTGGATTCTGCTAACCACAGACGCAAGCCTCAGAGGTTGGGGAGCAGTCACCCAGGGGGAACAGTTCCAAGGAAAATGGTCAAGTCAGGAAGCCATTCTTCCAATCAACATTCTGGAACTAAGGGCCATATACAACGCCCTTCTACAGGCATCGCATGTTCTTCAAGATCAAGCCATTCAGTTTCAGTCGGACAATGTGACGGCAGTAACGTACATAAACCGACAAGGCGGAATGAAGAGCAGGGCAGCAATGTCGGAGGTAACAAGGATTCTCCTCTGGGCAGAAAGACACGCTGTGGCATTGTCCGCGATCTTCATTCCGGGAGTAGACAACTGGGAAGCAGACTTCCTCAGCAGACACGACCTACACCCAGGTGAGTGGGGCCTTCACCCGGAGGTGTTCGAGTGCCTGACACGTCAGTAGGGAATGCCACAAATCGACATGATGGCCTCTTGTCTCAACGAGAAGCTCAAGCGGTATTGTTCCACGTCGAGGGACCCGCAAGCAGTGGTGGTGGACGCTCTGGTGACTCCATGGGTCTACCAGATGGTGTGCGTGTTTCCACCACTCCCATTGATCCCAAAGATTCTCAAAAGAATACAAAGGTAAAAGGTTCAAGCAATTCTCATTGCTCCGGACTGGCCAAGAAGGGCCTGGTATGCGGATCTACTGGAGATGCTCCTCGAGGACCTGTGGCCTCTAACTATTTGCGAGAACCTTCTCCAACAGGGGCAGTTCGTCTAGCAAGGCTTACCACGGCTACGTTTGATGGCATGGAGGTTGAGCTTTAAATTCTAGCCCAGAAAGGGATCCCGGATAGGGTTATTCCAACCCTGATCGAAGCCAGAAAGGGGGTAACATCTAAACATTACCAATGTATTTGGAAAAAATATGTCTAATGGTGTGAGAACAGGAAATTTCCTACAGTGGAATTTCAACTGGGACGTTTTCTCCTTTTTCTGCAGTCAGGTGTGGTTGTGGGCCTACATTTGGGCTTCATAAAAGTCCAGATTTCGGCCTTATCCATTTTCTTTCAGAAACAATTGGCTTCTCTCCCTGAGGTTCAGACATTTTTGAAGGGGGTTCTGCACATCCAACAGCCCTTTGTGCCTCCTACGCCTTGGGATCTCAACGGGATGCGGTGAAGATGCCGCCGGCCGGAATCCCGGCGGTTGAAATACCGACGCCGGAATCCCGACCGCCGGAATCCCGACATATTCTCCCTCCGTGGGTGTCCACGACACCCATAGAGGGAGAATATAATAGTGTGCCGAGCGTAGCGAGGCACCGTGCCCGCAGCGTGGCGAGCGAAGCGAGCCCGCAAGGGGCTGCGTTCCGCTCGCCACCCCTGTCGGGACTGTGTGGTCGGGATTCCGGCGTTGGTATTTCGACCGCCGGGATTCCGGCGGCATTTAGTACTGATCCCATCTCAACGTTGAGTTGCAGTTCCTGCATTTGGAATGGTTTGAGCCTTTACAGGACGTTGACGTCAAGTTTCTTACGTGGAAAGCCGTAACGCTGTTGGCCTTGGCTTCTGCGAGGCGTGTGTCGGAGCTGGGGGCGTTGTCTCACAAAAGCCCCTATTTGATTTCCCATGAAGATAGGGCTGAACTCAGAACTTGTCCGCAATTTCTTCCAAAGGTGGTGTCTGCGTTTCATATCAACCAGCCGATTGTGTTTCCGGTGGTACCGACACCTCTGCTACTTCAAAGTACTTGGATGTTGTGAGGGCTTTGAAGATCTATGTGAAGCGGACAGCTCGTCACAGAAAATCTGACTCGCTGTTTGTTCTCTATGATCCCAATAAAATTGGGTGTCCTGCTTCAAAGCAGACTATTGCACGTTGAATCAGGCTTACTATCCAGTATGCTTATTCCACGGCAGGATTGCCGTGTCCAAAATCTGTACAGGCCCACTCTACTAGATTGGTGGCCCCTTTCCCTCCCCTTCCCCCAACCCCCCCTCCACCCCTCGGGGAAAAAAAAGATTCTGCAGCACTGCTCCACCACCTATGTGATGTCACATAAAGGTGGAGCATTGCGTATCTTTTATCTACAGGAACGGTTTATAGAGAGCTGATGCACAGGGAAGGCCTGTTTTAAGAATTCAACCCTGTGCATGTCAGCCCACTGTTGTTTTACCACCTGGTGCAGCTCTTCAGGTATTGGCGGTAGGAGCCAGGTATGGGCCCCCTCTCTCTTGAATGGCCTGGGACACCAGTCCCCACAGTCCCCCCCTGATGGCTGCCCTGTGTGACAACATCATAAACCTAGCAGTAAGGGTCTTGGAAACAGTATTAAAATTTGTCTTTCAAAAGAGAAATGTTTTTCTAATCCAGGGGAAGGCAACCTTTGACATTCCTGCTGCTGTGGAACTACACATCCCAACATGCCTTGCCACAGTTTTGCTGCTAGGGCATGCTAAAATCATACTTGCCAACTATCCCTGAATGTCATTGAGACTCCCTGAAATAGCAGACGTCTCCCCAAGGGTGTTCCAAGAGAGGAGGGGACCCGTGTGCAGCCTCCGTTGCAGGCCCCCGCCTCTCCGGCAGTTTGTAGACTCTGGCATAAAGTCAGCGTCTACTGCGCATGCGCAGGTCTCCGGGAACATGGCACCCGCGGCTTGCTCCCACAAACCTCTCCAGTGAGCATGTGCAAATCACTCGGAAATGGCCGCAGCGGCCATTTTCCAAAAGATTTTGTCCATACTGCAGGGACGCCGCTACTGCGGGACTCCGTGGGAGGGGGGTAATTATACCATATGGGTGCACTGTGGGCCACCCCAGGCCTAGGGCTCGTGTGCACCGCACACACTGCACCCTTTAGCGAAACGCCTATGAGACTCCTTGAAGAGCCTAGAAAGCTCCCTAATTGCACCTTACCTCCCCATTATGTAGCTGTTTTATACTTGGAACAAGAAATCGGGGATATACAGTATACATTCATATAGGATCATCAGTAACATTTTCTTGCATTGGTTATAAGGCACAATGATCCCTATAGCTATATGCATTTTCAAACAAGGTTTTTCATTGCCCCTTAATATGAAACCACATGTAAGTAGAAGATAATACATGAACAAGTCCTGAAAAGTATCAGTGTGTAGACACAAGTAGATTTTATTGAGCAACAATGCTCGGGCACAGCAGTACACGTCCACTTTAACAACACACTCATAGCTGTTGCTTTCACATTCTCCCTGAAATGCATACTCTTAAAAAAGTAAGTATGGCTAAAACTGGCAGGGCATTGTAGGATGTGTAGTTCCGCAGCAGCTGGAGTGACCGTTCTCCTACCTCTGTTCTAATCTATGAATTTGACAGCTGTAACCCACACCTTTTTATCAAATGGGTTAAAGTGACTGTTCAATTGTTGAGCATATATCTATGAGCCACTTCCTGAAAGTTCCAGGATGTCCGCTAATGTAACTCTTCAAACACTGAATGTGCACACAGACACGCTTTCATTCCAGCTGCACAGTCTAGAAGTGAATGAGATAAAAGCATATTCTAATGAGCACTCACCGCAAATCTGATTTTTATCACTATTCATTCAAAAGTGCATTGTATAGACAGAACAGTGGTAGAGAAGTTCTTCATTTACCATAGTCCAGGCTATAGAAACAAACTTATTTATTTAATATACCGTCACACAATTTTCATTTTAAATTTTGTGTTTATTTTACAGTCTAATTAGTCCTCTCCGGTCTGCCAATGACCTTCGCCTCTCCTCTTCTCTGATAACGGCATCCCATGCACCAATCCAAGATTTTGCCCGCACTGCCCCCTATCACTGGAACAAGTTCTCTCCAACCTTGTAAAGTTTCAAACGGGCACTGAAACCCCTCCGTTCATCAAAGTTTACTCTTCTGCATAACCTAGTCTTGTGGCCACTCTATCAACCCCCTGCCTCATGTCTTGGCCACTTTCTCGCCCCCTAGATTGTGAGCTCCTTGGACCAGGGACCTTTTCCCTCCTGTTCTCACAACCCTCTTTTCTCACACTTCAATTACAGCTCTCTCCTACCCAGAGCCTGTCTGTACCCACATCTCCTCTCGCTCATTACTGTTTATCTCTTCAAATGGCTGCATGCCCCTAGTAGTAAGCAGACTACTTCTTTGCTTCCTTACATCTCAGCTGTAGTGTGTACTGGCTGGAATTGTAGTGCTAATTGTTACCTGTGCTCTGTTTTTAGTTTTTCAGTTACTGTAATGTTAATTTCTGTGTACACTGTATTGTTCTAATGTCTGCCGTATGTACGGCGCTGCAAAAACCCTTATGGGCCTGGCGCCTTATAAATAAAATGTAATAATTAGTTCTCATTTCCTTGCAGATCTTTGAGCTCATCACATATTTAAAGACCACGTAACTATTTGTCTGGTCCTTCCATCTCGGCAAGGGAGTACATGGTATCCTCAGGGTGGACAAAAATGGTTTCGTTAAACTGCAGTGAACCACTCTCTGCCTCCGATCTTCTCTCCAATGCTGCCTCTCCTTGTGGACAGAACATGGCAGTGCCACATTCTGGGGAAATATCTTTGCTCACACTTCTTGAGAATGATGCCAGCCCTTGTTCTCCATCTCTGGCAGAACAACTTAATAAAACAATTGTCTCCATACAGGAGGAAGGTGAGGATGAAGGTGGGTTTAAAGAGGTGGAAGGCATTATTTTATCTCAACTAGTGAGAGCAGTGGAGGACCCAAAGGAAACCACACCAATGACACATGTAAAGCTCCCAGACTTTTGTGCTCAGATTTCAGGGGACTTCTCTCCCACACTAGAGGAAATTGAGGAGTTTTTAAAGGATAATATGGATCTTATCAGAGAAGAACTAGTTGAGAAGCAGCCCATTACTGGTTCATGGCTTCATAGCTGCACAGCAAGTGAACAGACTCCAACAACAGAACCAGCGGAGCCAAGTGAGAATGTGTCTGCACCACTAACACCAGATACTTCCGTCAGTTCACCTTCCACAACGGGCAGTATCCCTGTCATCCTTCAGATCCAACCCGTGTCTGTGCCTGGTGCTGCGACTTTGCCACAGAGCTCCACAGGTGGTGTACGCCTAACACAACTGGTAATCAGTGTACAGGGCCAAAGCCTGGCACTGGCCCCAGTTCACGGGCCAGCATCACCTGGGGACCAGAAGTACGTGAGAATTGCCCCTCTGCCAGTGGCTGTCCGACCATTGACATTAGGAGGAGTATTTGTGAGTGAAGGACAGCAAAAAGTTCAGAAGGGAGCGCCAGCTGTGATCAGGGTGCACAAGTGTAGTCATCCTGGCTGTAACAAGATGTACACCAAGAGCTCGCATCTTAAAGCCCACTTCCGACGGCACACAGGGGAAAAGCCTTATGTCTGCACATGGCCAGAATGTGGATGGAGGTAAGGAAATACTTCTTGGTTTCAGATACAAAGAATGGACCTTAAATATACAATATTTATATTTCTCATACGTCCTAGAGGATGCTGGGGTCACTTCAAGAACCATGGGATATAGACGGGATCCACAGGAGACATGGGCACTTTAAGACTTTCAAAGGGGTGTGAACTGGCTCCTCCCGCTATGTCCCTCCTCCAGACTCCAGTTTAGAATCTGTGCCCAGGCAGACTGGATGCACACTGAGGAGCTCTACTGAATTTCTCTGAAAAGACTTTGTTAGGTTTTTTATTTTCAGGGAGCACTGCTGGCAACAATCTCCCTGCTTCGTGGGACTTAGGGGAGAGAAGTCAGACCTACTTCTGTGAGTTTAAAGGCTCTGCCTCTTTGGCTACAGGACACCATTAGCTCCTGAGGGTCTGATCGCTAGGTACGCCTAGATGCTCGTTCCCAGAGCCCGCCGTCACCCCCCTTGCAGAGCCAGAAGTCAGAAGACAGGTGAGTAGAAGATGATCAGAAGACTTCAGTGATGGCTTTGAGGTACCGCACAGCGGCCACGCAGCGTCATGCGCCCACACTCAAAGGCACTACAGGGTGCAGGGCGCGGGGGGGCACCCTAGGCAGCATTTTAACCTCAAATCACTACCTGGCAAGAGCGGACTAAGTGCCAGGGCACTGTCCGGACTCACGGCAGTATAAAAAAGTTTTAAAAAAGAGCGGGTCTGAAGCGCTCCATTATGGGGGCGGGGCTTAGCCCTCACAGCACAGAGCCCTGCGCCATTTTCTCTCCACAAGGCTGCAGAGACGCTGGTCCTTCCTCACACTGCTGTACAAGTAACATGGTGCAAAATGAGGGGGGGGCACAGTGATTTTGGTGCATTATATAAAAGCGCTGCAGGTCTGGGACATTTTCTGTAGTGTTTTCAGACCGGGTTTGTGCGCTGGGGTGTGAGCTTGCAATATCTCCCTCTGTGTCTCTCTGACAGGCTTTACTGTGGATCTGTCCCCTATAGGCCCAGTGGATCTGCGTGTGGTGGGTGCACGTGTGTCGGCATGTCTGAGGCGGAGTGCTCTTCCCAGGAGGAGACTATGTTAGGGACACAAACGGCTGTGGGAGTGACACTGTCGGCACTGCCGACACCTGATTGGGTGAATGTTTTGAGTGCTTTGAATGCAAATGTGGCTCTGATAAATAAAAGATTGGATAAATCTGAGTCTCAGAACCAGGATTGGAAGAAATCCGTGGAGGATGTGTTGTTTCAAGTCCAGACCCCCTCGGGGTCACAAAAACATTCATTTGCCCAGCTGGCAGACACGGATACCGACACGGACACTGACTCAAGTGTCGACTATAGTGATGCCAGATTAGATCCAAAACTGGCAAAGAGCATTCAGTACATGATTGTTGCTACAAAAGATGTATTACATATCACTGAGGACCCTACTGTTCCTGATACTAGGGTCTGTATGTATAAAGGGAAGAAACCTGAGGTAACATTTCCTCCCTCTCATGAACTGAACACGCGTTGTGAAAAGGTTTGGGAAAGTCCTGACAAGAAGTTTCAGATTCCCAAAAGGATTGTAGTGGCGTATCCGTTTCCCTCTGGGGATAGGGAAAAATGGGAGTCACCCCCCATTGTGGACAAAGCTCTGTCACGGCTGTCCAAAAAGGTGGCTCTCCCGTCCCCTGACAAGGCAGTCCTAAAGGACCCTGCAGATCGTAGACAGGAAAGTACATTAAAATCCATTTTTGTCACCACGGGTACGGTACTCAGACCAGCCATTGCATCTGCGTGGGTGAGTAGTGCTATCGAAAAATGGGCAGATAACTTGTCATCTGAAATGGATACCCTGGATAGGGATAGCATTCTTTTGACACTAGGTCATATCGGGGATGCTGGAGTTTACCTAAAGCAAGCTGCGAGAGATATTGGCCTCTTGGGATCACGGGCCAATGCCATGGCTGTCTCAGCTAGGAGAGCATTGTGGATTCATCAATGGAATGTTGATGCTGACTCTAAGAAAGCTATGGAGTCTCTACCGTATAAAGAGGGTGTGTTGTTTGGTGACGGCCTCGCTGATTTGGTATCTATGACTACCGCGGGTAAGTCATCATTTTTACCTTATGTGCCTGCACCACAAATAAAGCACACCACCATCAGATGCAGTCCTTTCAGCGCAATAAATACAGAAAGGGCCGAGGGTCTTCCTTCCTTGCTACTAGAGGAAAGGGAAAAGGGAAACGATCACCGCCCGTGGCCGGTTCCCAGGAGCAGAAGTCCTACCACGGCTTCTGCCAAGTCCACCGCATGACGCTGGGGCTCCTCTGCGGGAGTCCGCACCGGTGGGGGCACGTCTCAGGCTCTTCAGTCAGTTCTGGGCTCGTTCGGCCCTGGACCCATGGGTTTTAGAAATAGTGTCCCAAGGGTACAAACTGGAGTTTCAAGATGTCCCCCCTCACCGATTTTTTCAAATCATCCTTACCAGCTTTACTTCCAGACAGGGAGGTGGTATGCGCCGCAATACAAAAATTGTGTCACAATCAAGTCATTGTCAGGGTTCCCCCGTCACAACAGGGAGAAGGCTTTTATTCGAGCCTGTTCGTGGTCCCGAGTCAGACCAATCCTGAACCTCAAATCCCTCAATTTCTATCTAAAAAAAATTCAAATTCAAGATGGAATCTCTCCGGGCAGTGATCTCCAGTCTGGAGGATGGGATTTTATGGTGTCGGTAAACATAAAGGATGCCTACTTGCATGTTCCAATTTATCCCCCACATCAGGCTTACCTGAGGTTTGCAGTTCGAGATTGTCATTACCAATTTCAGACGTTGCCGTTTGGTCTGTTCACGGCTCAAAGGGTTTTCACCAAAGTAATGGCCGAAATGATGATCCTCCTACGCAAGCAAGGAGTCACGATTATCCCATATTGGACGATCTCCTGATAAAGGGAGATCCAGGGACCAATTGATTCAGAACATTACACTCTCCCTGACAATTCTGCAGCAACATGGGCCCTCATTCTGAGTTGTTCGCTCGCCAGCTGCTTTTAGCAGCATTGCAAACGTTAAGCCGCCGCCCTCTGGGAGTGTATTTTAGCATAGCAGAATTGCGAACAAAGATTAGCAGAATTGCTAATAGAAATTTCTTAGCAGTTTCTGAGTAGCTCGAGACTTACTCAGCCATTGCGATCAGTTCAGTCAGTTTCGTTCCTGGTTTGATGTCACAAACACACCCAGCGTTCGCTCAGACACTCCCCCGTTTCTTCAGACACTCCTGCGTTTTTTCCAGAAACGCCAGCGTTTTTTTGCACACGCCCAGAAAACGGCAAGTTTCCGCCCAGAAACACCCACTTCCTGTCAATCACAGTACGATCACCAGAACGATGAAAAAACCTTGTTATGCCGTGAGTAAAATACCTAACTTTTGTGTAAAATAACTAAGCGCATGCGCTCTGCGAACTTTGCGCATGCGCAGTAAGCAACTAATCGCAATATAGCGAAAATCGGCAACGAGCGAACAACTCTGAATGACCCCCATGGTTGGCTCCTAAACTTGCCAAAATCACAGTTGGTTCCGACGAGACGGCTGTCGTTTTTGGGAATGATTCTTGACACAGAATTACAGAGAGTCTTTCTTCCAGTGGAAAAGGCTCTGGAAATTCAGAACCTGGTCAAACAACTGCTGAAACCAACAAGAGTATCGATCCATCAATGCACTCGGTTGCTGGTGGCGGCCTACAAGGCCATTCAGTTTGGCAGATTCCATGCCAGAGTGTTTCAGTGGGACCTGTTGGACAAGTGGTCCGGGTCCCATCTGCACATGCACCGAAGGATAACCTTGTCTTCCAAGACCAGAATCTCACTCCTGTGGTGGCTGCACAGCTCTCACCTCCTAGAGGGACGCAGGTTCGGGATCCAGGACTGGATCTTAGTGACCACAGATGCGAGTCTCCGAGGCTGGGGAGCAGTCACGCAGGGGGAAAGCTTCCAGGGAAGATGGTCAAGCCAGGAAATGTGTCTACACATAAACGTTCTGGAGTTAAGGGCCATTCACAACGGCCTTCTGCAAGCGGAACATCTTCGCAATCGGCCCGTCTTGATTCAGTCGGACAACATAACAGCAGTAGCGTACATAAACCGCCAGGGCGGAACAAAGAACAGAGCAGCAATGGCAGAGGCCACAAAGGTGCTCCGTTGGGCGTAAAGGCATACAAGCGCTCTGTCAGCGATCTTCATTCCAGGAGTGGACAACTGGGAAGCAGACTTCCTCAGCAGACACGATCTCCATCCAGGAGAGTGCGGTCTTCATCAAGAGGTCTTTGCAGAGGTGACAAGTCTTTGGGGAATTCCTCAAATAGACATGATGGCATCTCGCCTCAACAAGAAACTTCAGAGATATTGTTCCGGGTCGAGAGACCCTCAAGCAATAGCAGTGGACGCCCTGGTGACACCGTCGGTGTACGTGTTTCCTCCGCTTCCACTCATAAGAACAAAGGTTCAAGTGATCCTCATTGTTCCAGACTGGCCAAGAAGGGCTTGGTATCCAGATCTGCGGGAATTACTCATAGGAGATCCCTGGCCTCTTCCTCTGAGGGAGGATCTGTTACAGCAGGGGCCGTGCGTGTTCCAAGACTTACTGCGACTTTGTTTGACGGCTTGGAGGTTGAATGCCGGATCCTAGCCCGAAAGGGTATTCCCAAGGAAGTCATCCCCACTCTTATTCAGGCCAGGAAAGGAGTAACGTCTAAACATTACCACCGTATTTGGAGAAAATACGTGTCTTGGTGTGAATCCAAGAAGGCTCCTACGGAAGAATTTCAGTTAGGACGTTTTCTCCATTTTCTACAAGCCGGTGTGGATGCGGGCCTAAAGTTGGGCTCAATTAAAGTTCAAATTTCGGCTTTATCGGTTTTCTTCCAAAATCAATTGGCCTCTTCAAGAAGTTCAGACCTTCGTGAAAGGCGTGTTGCACATCCAACCTCCCTTTGTGCCCCCTGTGGCACCATGGGATCTTAACGTGGTGTTGCAATTCATTCAATCTCATTGGTTTGAACCTTTACAGAAGGTAGAGTTGAAGTTCCTTCCTTGGAAAGTGGTCATGCTGTGGGCCTTGGCATCCGCAAGGCGGGTGTCTGAATTGGCGGCCTTGTCTCACAAGAGCCCTTATTTGATCTTCCATGAAGATAGAGCAGTGTTACAACCGTAATATCTATATCTCACCACCTGTGCTCAAGTTCCCTTCCTCTCCCCTGACCATACCCTTCCCTCAGAGTTGAGGACTCGTCAGCAGTTTCTGCCAAAAGTGGTTTCGTCGTTCCACTTGAACCAACCTATTGTGGTGCCAGTGGCTACTGACGCCTCGCTGGAATCGAAGTTTCTCGATGTAGTAAGAGCTTTGAAAATTTATGTCGCCAGAACTGCTTAGTTTATGAAAACAGAGGCTCTGTTTTTCCTGTATGCTCATAATAAAATTGGGGCTCCTGCTTCCAAGCAGACTATTGCACGCTGGATCTGTGCTACGATTCAGCAGGCTCATTCTACGGCTGGATTGCCGTTACCGAAATCGGTGAAGGCCCATTCTACTAGAAAGGTGGGCTCGTCCTGGGTGGCTGCCCAGGGGGTCTTGGCATTACAACTTTGCAGAGCAGCTACTTGGTCGGGTTCAAACACCTTTGTGAAGTTCTACAAGTTTGATACCCTGGCTAATGAGGACCTCATGTTTGGTCAATCTGTGCTGCAGAGTCATCCGCACTCCTCCGCCCGTTCTAGAGCTGTGGTATAAACCCCATGGTTCTTGAAGTGACCACAGCATCCTCTAGGACGTATGAGAAAATAGGATTTTAATACCTACCGGTAAATCCTTTTCTCTTAGTCCGTAGAGGATGCTGGGCACCCGTCCCAGTGCGTACTGTATCTGCAGTTTTTAGTTGTGGTTACACACATGTTGTGTTACGTTTAAAGTCAGCCTGTTGCTGCTGATGTTCATGCCGTTGACTTGCGTTGTGTTAAATGCCATGTTGTACGGCGTGCTTGAGGTGTGAGCTGGTATGTATCTCACCTTAGTTTAACAATAAATCCTTTTTCCTCGAAATGTCCCTCTCCCTGGGCACAGTTCCTATAACTGGAGTCTGGAGGAGGGGCATAGAGGGAGGAGCCAGTTCACACCCCTTTGAAAGTCTTAAAGTGCCCATGTCTCCTGTCGATCCCGTCTATACCCCATGGTTCTTGAAGTGACCCCAGCATCCTCTACAGACTAAGAGAAAAGGATTTATCGGTAGGTATTAAAATCCTATTTTGAGAACTCACTATAATGAATAGTATGAGTAATGCTGAACACACGCTGCCCATATGGTTGTCCAATAAAGTTATTTAACAACATTTTCCATCTGTTCTACATTGTGTGGCCCCTTGTTGCCAAATCACAATTTGATGTAGTGGATTTGATTTTCTTTATTAGGGTGAATAATTGGGTTGGTGGGTGATCTGTTGGAAGACACGTGAGATAAAATAAATACTATACAGAAAACACAGGTACCTGGGCTGAATGTTAAATGCAGCAAACTTCCCACTAAATAGTAAAACAAAATAAAAAGACAATAAAGTTCAGATAGGGGAATTGTATTTAGATATAATATGACCTCAAACATTTATCTTAGAGGTATATGTAAATTTTACATTTTATTATAATGTATAGGTTCTTTTAAGAGATCTGTTTGTGCTGGATTATCAAGTCAATCACTGGAATATAAAGGAACACTGAAACGATGTGGAAGTTCTTACCCTGATCTCTTGGATGAATGTTTGTAGTCCTAGCCTATCCATGTAGAATTCACCCATCTGTGCTTGTTCATTTTACCTTCTTTTCTTAAACATGTGGAGCTATCCTCAACATGTTCTGGTTTAACATTAAAAGTAAGTGTGTGGCTGTGTTTGTGATTGATGGCTTGGCTTCTAGGATAGGGATAGACATCAAAAACTGATCTTTAGCAACCTTCAATGTTCCTGATTTTATGGAACTACGTTTTCCATCGAATAGCAGGTTTGCAATTATTGCCAGCCATTGCTTCAGGTGCCCAACCAATAAATGAATGTTTGAAGTCAGCTGCCGACTCCCGGAAGTGGTATCCGCAGCACAGCCAAAGTGCACATATGCGAATCTCTGGCTGTTTCTCTACCATCCATAGGGAATGCTTGAGTTCTGTACCATGGGGTATAGATGGGGCGATCAGGAGAGCTGGCACTTTAAATCTTTCAATGTGTGTGACTGGCTCCTCCCCCCCTCTCCAGACCAGTTTTAGAAATGTGCCTGGAGAGCCGGTCACTTCCTCTGGAGTTCCAGAGATAGCTTTAATTTTTTATTTTATTTTAAGTAATAACTTTTTCACTCTAGAACAGCCTGACAGTTTGCCCCTGCCAGGCTGCTACGTGGGAGCTGCCGGGGAAACTCTGTACCACCCTTCGGGGTTTGGAGCCTGAGTTCCCGCTGCAGGGACATCAGTCCCTGGGTGTCTTGCATCCAGCAGTTCACTGCTGCGATGAAGCCCCTCACAGCCCGCCCCTACGGTCACCATGGCTGAAGACTACAGCTCGGTAATGTATAGCCTGGTTCCCCAGGACAGATGGCGGCTATAGCAGAAAACAGCGCTCTGTTTATCCTCACTTATTGCTTGTTCTGATGACAGCACCTAGCATTATAGAGGATAGGAGTTATGTTCTCATTTAACATCTATTATATGCCCCACTGTAATGTCCTTGCTCTCATAATTTATGAAGAGCCCAATATACTGTAGGTAACTATTATCTGTGGAGTTGACTGAGGCAGGTGCATGCAGTACTGCAGCCGCTGCCATGAGCAGTAGGGGCGGCTGGTAGGGAGTCCTCCATGCTGAAGCCACGCTCCGGTAGTAGTCCTTTCCACCTTAAGGTGGGTACACACTGGCCGATATATCGTGGGTACGTCGGCCAGTGTGTACGGGCGATATGTCTGAACTCCGTAGTTCACAGACATATCGCGTCGGCCCCCGCAGCACAGTCTACGGCCAATATATCTACCAATATATTGGCGCATCGCTGTGTGTGTATGGGGGACCAGCCAGCCGCCCGTACACATGCTGCGGTGGCCGGCGGTGACTGACAGCTGAACTGACGTCAGTCACTCCCTCCCCTACTTATTACACTACATCACCCGTCTATGGACGGATCGGGCTGTGTCAGTCCCCGACACTGCCCCGATCCGTCCATAGATCTATCTGCCGATCAATTGATCGGCAGATATATCTATCCGTGTGTACCCACCACAACACTGGAGCTGCGTGTTATCGCTCCCGCACGGTGCGTCCAGGGGGGCCCAGCTCTGGTGCAGGGAGCGGCTGATTGCAGCGCTGGACTCCCGGAGTGCGGCCGCCAAACACTGGGATCGCTGCCACGCGGTGCTTCCCGGGGGATCCTCCTCCGGTGCGGGGAGAGACTGAGTTCGGGGACTCCCGGGATGCATCGGGGCGGCTTGCGTGTATGTGGTGTTTCCTTGAAGCGTGCTGCGGCAGCGCATGGAGTGCTGGCAGTGGCTGTTGGAGTGGCCTTCCTGGATGTGGCGGCTGCAGTGCTGACCCTGCATTGGCACTGTGTTCCGTTGCTTAAAAAGGTTTGAAGTTAGGCGCCATCTTTGGGGAAGCGGAGAAAAGCTTCGTGGTCTCATTATACTAACAGACAGAACCAGCCTTAGGATTTAAATCTAGGTGGGTGGGGGCGGAGCTATGCTCCGTGAACACATTATATTTCTGGTGACAGTACATTGAACATGTCTATGAAATGTTAATCAGGTCCCCCTACACAGAAGATAGAAAATCTCTAGGATCTGGGTTCCTACCCGGATCTAGACCAGATCATTTAGAACTGTAATACATTTTGAAGACTGGTTCATGGCGCCATTCGCTCCCTCGCTTTGGCCTGTGTTATGCAAAAGGACACACACATACACATATATATTTTGAGATGTTTACATTTTATGTAAGGCTGAATGTGTATATATATATATATATATATAGATATGTAGATACATATAT
Source organism: Pseudophryne corroboree (assembly GCF_028390025.1). Lineage (NCBI taxonomy): Eukaryota > Metazoa > Chordata > Amphibia > Anura > Myobatrachidae > Pseudophryne > Pseudophryne corroboree. The sequence goes on along the minus strand of NC_086445.1, from coordinate 678,059,393 downwards.
AGATGTAGTTCTACATTGGTAATAGGATTACACTCGCTGACACCTGATTGTGTGGAGTTTGTATAATCTTCCCGCACCATGGTAGTCATTCCGAGTTGATCGCTAGCTGCATTCGTTCGCTGTGCAGCGATGAGGAAAAAAAACTGCACTTCTGAACATGCGTTTGCGGCGCAATGCGCACGCGCGTCGTACTATTACAACGAACGATGTCGTTTCACACAGGTGTAACACTGTAGTATTTAATGATATAAATAATACATCTATTGGTAAATGTAACACTGTAGTATTTAATGAAATAAATAATTCGTCTATTGGTAACTACAGCATATAAGTATAGGTGATGTATTGATGTTTTTTATCAAATGTTTTAAGTGTATAATAAAATAAAATAAAACAATATAAGTGTTATTTATGGTAGTCAATATTGGGCATATGGAATGTCCTAGACTTTTCTAGAAGCTCTCGTGCCCATGTATGGGTGTCCAGGTAACGGACCCAGGGAGAGCGAGACTGTGTGAGGGAGCTCGAGCTGCGCTGCGGGGGGGAGAGAGACGTATGAGGTGACTTGAGAGAGAGGAGAGAGGTGGTAGTGCCGGGATCAGACCGGAGATATACCCGTGAGAACGGCTGGATCTGGATACGGTGAGCGGGGTCCACTGCCGCTGACGAGGACGGAGGACGGAGAGATCCTCTGTGATAGGCGGGATCCTGATACAGTGAGCGGTGTCCGATGCCGCTGACGAGGACGAAGACTGACGAGATACCCCGGAGACATTGATCGGTGTTGGCGGCCGCTGAGGAGGGCGCTGCAGTGCAGTGAGTGAAAAAAAGAGAGAGGGTTAAAGCTGATACCTGAACGGAGAGATCCCTCGGTGAGCCGCGGGATTCAGAGACAGTGATCTGTGTATGCTGCCGCTAAAGAGGACGCTGCAGATATCCATTAGTGAGAGCCTCAGGGAAGATCAGCTGAGATAATAATTAATCCTTAACGCCTAATATTGCTGATACGCCCAAGGGGAAGAGCTGAGTAACTGAGGTCTTATATTTATATAAACCAGGTCAGTGGGTGTAATTAGCCGAAATGATACCCCCAGTAGGGGGAGTATACCCTAGACCTAACCTCCCACTATAATGGTTAGTGACAGCCAGCATAGCAGATTCACAGAATACTTCTGTTAATACCACAGAGACTGTATAATATCCTATTTCACTATCTGAGTGAGCCCTGTATGGAGGATATAAATTACCTTATGAAAGAGAGCATCCTTTCGGAGGAGATATATGGAGTGAAGGAACGAAAGAATCCCATATTCTCATAAAACTCTATATGCCACTATAGGGATTATAGTAACGGGACAATAAATATTGCTTTCGGATTAGCTGTCCACCCTGTGGCTGACTTCACAGTGCAATACTGCCCAGATATATTTATACAAGGCACGAGTTATAGTGTATCCTATAGTTGAACACCTCTCAAAACTCATTACCAAGAGTACTGAAATTAGATGTGGAGCCTGATAGGTGACTGCCTAAATCATAACAGTGACAAGGGACAGTGACAACACTGAGAATGAATTATTACTGAATAATAAACTAGGAGAAATAGGCACAGATCCCCAATTTATACAAAACAAATAATACCTTGTGGATATATAATTATCATCATCCTATCAATGGACTCTGCCACTATTGGATAAGTTAGTACGGGCCCCAACAAGTGCACCAACGAAGCATCTGATAGTAGGGACAGAAATAATAAACTGTGGTATTATTGCGCACTCCTATCTTCTCAAGGTGATAATTTGGTTATATGGTTTTGTATTTTTTCTCTCATAACCGGTTTACACTGGGGTTTTTTTTTTTGTATTGCATGCAGATACTATTGTATACAATAATAGTATGTTGGTAACCTAATGTTTATTTTATGTGGTAGTTATACAATCTAACTCACAAAATATATGTACTAAAAGCAATTAGTTGTGTATTAGTCCTATTTCCTGAACTTACCTGTCAAAGGGAATTCCGGAGAAAAGCACGGGCACGTGTCTGGAAGATAAGACAGAAGAATATAGATAAGGTGAGAGTGATAATTTACTATCATAATATAAAGATTTACCTAACAGTATTCACATTTCCTACAACGGGCGTTCCCAATCTAGCCCAAAAACAAAACTGATTGGGTGGAGGCACTAGATAGCAATACCAACTGGTAACCCAAAGGATTAGCTAGTCGATAGGGGTTACACAGGGTCTAGCGAAGCTTTTCAGTCGCACTGCTGACCGCAGAGTGATTGACATGAAGTGGGCATTTCTGGATGGCAACTGACCGTTTTCAGGGAGTGTTCAAAAAAACGCAGAAACGTGGCAGGAAAAACGCAGGCGTGGCTGGGCGAACACAGGGCGTGTTTGTGACGTCAAAACAGGAACTGAACAGTCTGAAGTCATCGCAAGCGCTGAGTAGGTATTGAGCTACTCGAAAACTGCACAAAAAAACTTTGCAGCCGCTCTGAGATCTTTTCGTTCGTACTTCTGCCAAGCTAAAATACACTGCTAGCGAGCGAACAACTCAGAATGACCACCCATATGTGCTTTTTCATGGATCCTAGTTTGGTCTGGTGTTTTCAGATTCATAGGTAACCCTGGATCCTCTTTTGATGGACAGATAAGCTTTTATATCTATTGTTTCTTGTACGTGTGATACCTGCTCGTTTTAAACCGTGGTTTAATTTATGTACTAAAGTAAATGTGAAGGGAGATATCCTGGACCCTCTTTTTTATGGACAGATAAGCTTCTATATCATTTGTTTCTTGTACGTGCGATACCTGCTCATTTTAAACCGTGGATATATTTTATGTACTTGATTAAATGTGAAAAATTATCTTTCTACTACGCTATTGTGGAGTGTGATATTCTGGGAGCATTTACAATTAACACTCACTAAGTAGAAAAATGCTATAAGTACATATAGGTTTAAACCAAACGGTTCACACTATTGGTTGTTTCTTTTTCTCTTTTGCATATTACTGTGATGATATTGGTCTGAGGACCGAAGATTCCTATCTGAGATAAGTGCTTGTCCCATTTTTTTCACTAAATATCATTCTATGTCCCCACCGTCATTTTCTAGGCATTATTAGGCGCTGATTACTTCTATTTTTTACACACACATATATATATATATATATATATATGCACACACTTGTGTTTAATAAATATATATATGTGTGTGTGTGTGTGTGTGTATATATATATATATATATATATATATATATATGTGTATGTGTGTATATATATATATATATATATATATATATATATATATAAAATCCCAAGGTAAAGATGGCACTCAGAGACTTAAATATATAAATGCAGATAGCTGTATTTGAGTTCAACGTTTCGGGGTGCAACCCCCTTTCTCAAGAATACATACAGCACAAACAGAAACAACAAGAACACATAGAAACTTACCCCCTAAATACCTCACCGACAAGTGCACAAGCAGCTCCCGCCGGCGTCCGCGTCCCTGAGCGCTTCCGCTGCTCGTAGCCGAACTTCCGGTCCATGCGTTTCACAAGATGACGGAAGTCAGGCCTGCGTTCCACCTGTTGCTATGGCGCCGCCAATACATCCGGGGTGTGCAGCGCGTCCCTTGCCATCAGAGTGTCCACGCAAAAGATGCTGAGAGTCTAGCGGGGCGTTCAGGGATAGCAGTAGCTGCAGCAGATAGCCACAACCCCTCACCTACGTGACAATAAATTAAAAACAGTTTTAAAACACGGAGTATATACAACTACATACATGTTCATACCACTATGATCACTGTAAGAGAAAAAAAGCATTTATATCACTATAATGCCACAACAGATAATTAATATAGCTCCCTATCAGATATTGCAATTAAATCACTATCATATTAAACCATAAGATTATTAAACTAAAGCATTCCAGTTGATTTATTCATTCAGGCCATGCGGTTGCACTGAATTCAGCCTGAAGATCCAACTGGTTTCTAGATTCAACAGTTTCCTGGATCTATCTCCACCTCTAATAGATTCCTTCACATGATCTATAATAAAATATCTAAGAGAGGCTAAATCATGGCCCTGTGCTTTAAAGTGTCTCGCCACCGGCTGTTCCATTTCCTTGCCAGAGAGGGCCGCCTTGATGGCGGATCTATGTAAGGCCATCCGCTCACGGAATTTTCTGATAGTTTGGCCCACATAATAAAAACCACACGGGCAAACTATAATATAGACAACATGCGTGGTAGTACACGTTAGCACATGTCGGATGTTATAGACCCGCTCACTATGAGGATGTTTAAAGGTCTTCGTGCTGATCATAAATTTACAGGTTTCACACTGTGTACATTTATAACATCCTGGTGCCTTAAAGTGTACATTAGGGGCTCTGGGCATATTCATCCCGGTGATATCCGTATGGACCAAAAAGTCTCTCAAGTTACGTCCCCTTCTAAATGCTGCCACCGGTCGAATTTCTTTCAGACATGGCAAGTCTTTATCCGACTTAACGATAGGCCACAAGGCTTGAGACGCACGTCTGATGATAGGGCTCGCTGTGGTGTAGTCGCTGGACCATGGGAGAATTTTTTTACTCTCTTTGGCCTTAGCACCCAACAGGTCTTCACGTTGCAGGGCCAGCACTTTATATTTTGTATGAAATAATTCCTTCTCATCATATCCGCGTGCTGTAAATTTGTTAATTAGATCATCCAGATGTTTAGGCACCAATTTTGGATCACTAGTTATTCTTGCCACCCTCACCATTTGGGAGAATGGTAAACCCTTTTCTCTATCGTCCTAGTGGATGCTGGGGTTCCTGAAAGGACCATGGGGAATAGCGGCTCCGCAGGAGACAGGGCACAAAAAGTAAAGCTTTAGGATCAGGTGGTGTGCACTGGCTCCTCCCCCTATGACCCTCCTCCAAGCCTCAGTTAGATTTTTGTGCCCGGCCGAGAAGGGTGCAATCTAGGTGGCTCTCCTAAAGAGCTGCTTAGAAAAGTTTAGCTTAGGTTTTTTATTTTACAGTGAGTCCTGCTGGCAACAGGATCACTGCAACGAGGGACTTAGGGGAGAAGAAGTGAACTCACCTGCGTGCAGGATGGATTGGCTTCTTTGGCTACTGGACATTAGCTCCAGAGGGACGATCACAGGTACAGCCTGGATGGTCACCGGAGCCTCGCCGCCGGCCCCCTTGCAGATGCTGAAAAGAGAAGAAGGTCCAGAATCGGCGGCAGAAGACTCCTCAGTCTTCTTAAGGTAGCGCACAGCACTGCAGCTGTGCGCCATTGCTCTCAGCACACTTCACACGGCAGTCACTGAGGGTGCAGGGCGCTGGGAGGGGGGCGCCCTGGGAGGCAATGTAAACCTATTTTTTGGCAAAAAATACCTCACATATAGCCTCCGGGGGCTATATGGAGATATTTAACCCCTGCCAGAATCCGTTGAAGAGCGGGAGACGAGCCCACCGAAAAAGGGGCGGGGCCTATCTCCTCAGCACACAGCGCCATTTTCCCTCACAGAAAGGCTGGAGGGAAGGCTCCCAGGCTCTCCCCTGCACTGCACTACAGAAACAGGGTTAAAACAGAGAGGGGGGGCACTAATTTGGCGTTAGAAATATATAAAAAGATGCTATAAGGGAAAACACTTATATAAGGTTGTCCCTATATAATTATAGCGTTTTTTGGTGTGTGCTGGCAAACTCTCCCTCTGTCTCTCCAAAGGGCTAGTGGGTCCTGTCCTCTATCAGAGCATTCCCTGTGTGTGTGCTGTGTGTCGGTACGTGTGTGTCGACATGTATGAGGACGATGTTGGTGAGGAGGCGGAGCAATTGCCTGTAATGGTGATGTCACTCTCTAGGGAGTCGACACCGGAATGGATGGCTTATTTAGGGAATTACGTGATAATGTCAACACGCTGCAAGGTCGGTTGACGACATGAGACGGCCGACAAACAATTAGTACCGGTCCAGACGTCTCAAAAACACCGTCAGGGGTTTTAAAACGCCCGTTTACCTTAGTCGGTCGACACAGACACAGACACGGACACTGAATCCAGTGTCGACGGTGAATAAACAAACGTATTCCTTATTAGGGCCACACGTTAAGGGCAATGAAGGAGGTGTTACATATTTCTGATACTACAAGTACCACAAAAGAGGGTATTATGTGGGATGTGAAAAAACTACCTGTAGTTTTTCCTGAATCAGATAAATTAAATGAAGTGTGTGACCCCTTAGGGTGGATAAGGCGCTCACACGCTTATCAAAACAAGTGGCGGTACCGTCTATAGATAGGGCCGTCCTCAAGGAGCCAGCTGACAGGAGGCTGGAAAATATCATATAAAAGTATATACACACATACTGGTGTTATACTGCGACCAGCGATCGCCTCAGCCTGGATGTGCAGAGCTGGGGTGGCTTGGTCGGATTCCCTGACTAAAAATATTGATACCCTTGACAGGGACAGTATTTTATTGACTATAGAGCATTTAAAGGATGCATTTCTATATATGCGAGATGCACAGAGGGATATTTGCACTCTGGCATCAAGAGTAAGTGCGATGTCCATATCTGCCAGAAGATGTTTATGGACACGACAGTGGTCAGGTGATGCAGATTCCAAACGGCACAAAGGTGTATTGCCGTATAAAGGAAGAGGAGTTATTTGGGGTCGGTCCATCGGACCTGGTGGCCACGGCAACTGCTGGAAAATCCACCGTTTTTACCCTAAGTCACATCTCTGCAGAAAAAGACACCGTCTTTTCAGCCTCAGTCCTTTCGTCCCTATAAGAGTCATATTTGCCCAGGGATAGAGGAAAGGGAAGAAGACTGCAGCAGGCAGCCCATTCCCAGGAACAGAAGCCTTCCACCGCTTCTGCCAAGCTCTCAGCATGACGCTGGGACCGTACAGGACCCCTGGATCCTACAAGTAGTATCCCAGGGGTACAGATTGGAATGTCGAAACGTTTCCCCCTCGCAGGCTCCTGAAGTCTGCTTTACCAAGGTATCCCTCCGACAAGGAGGCAGTATGGGAAAAAATTCACAAGCTGTATTCCCAGCAGGTGATAATCAAATTACCCCTCCTACAACAAGGAAAGGGGTATTATTCCACACTATATTGTGGTACTGAAGCCAGAAGGCTAGGTGAGACCTATTCTAAATCTAAAAAAATTTGAACACTTACAAAGGTTCAAATCAAGATGGAGTCACTCAGAGCAGTGATAACGAACCAGGAAGAAGGGGACTATATAGTGTCCCGGGACATCAGGGATGCTTACCTCCATGTCCCAAATTTGCCCTTCTCACTAAGGGTACCTCAGGTTCGTGGTATAGAACTGTCACTGTCAGTTTCAGACGCTGCCGTTTGGATTGTCCACGGCACCCCGGGTCTTTACCAAGGTAATGGCCGAAATTATGATTCTTCTTCGAAGAAAAGGCATCTTAATTACCCCTTACTTGGACGATCTCCTGATAAGGGCAAAGTCCAGGGAACAGTTGGAGGTCGGAGTAGCACTATCTCGGATACTGCTACAACAGCACGGATGGATTCTAAATATTCCAAAATCGCAGCTGATCCTGACGACACGTCTGCTGTGCCTAGGGATGATTCTGGACACAGTCCAGAAAAAGGTGTTTCTCCCGGAAGAGAAAGCCAGGGAGTTATCCGAGCTAGTCAAGAACCTCCTAAAACCAGGAAAAGTGTCAGTGCATCATTGCACAAGGGTCCTGGTAAAAATGGTGGCTTCCTACGAAGAAATTCCATTCGGCAGATTTCACGCAAGAACTTTTCAGTGGGATCTGCTGGACAAATGGTCCGGATCGCATCTTCAGATGCATCAGCGGATAACCCTATATCCAAGGACAAGGGTGTCTCTCCTGTGGTGGTTACAGAGTGCTCATCTTCTAGAGGGCCGCAGATTCGGCATTCAGGATTGGATGCTGGTGACCACGGAGGCCAGCCCGAGAGGCTGGGGAGCAGTCACACAAGGAAAAAATTTCCAGGGAGTGTGATCAAGTCTGGAGACTTTTCTCCACATAAATATACTGGAGCTAAGGGTAAATTTATAATGCTCTAAGCTTAGCAAGACCTCTGCTTCAAGGTCAGCCGGTATTGATCCAGTGGGAAAAACATCACGGCAGTCGCCCACGTAAACAGACAGGGCGGCACAAGAAGCAGGAGGGCAATGGCAAAAACTGCAAGGACTTTTCGCTGGGCGGAAAATCATGTGATAGCACTGTCAGCAGTGTTTCATTCCGGGAGTGGAAACTGGGAAGCAGACTTCCTCAGCAGGCACGACCTCCACCCGGGAGAGTGGAAACTTCATCGGGAAGTTTTTCCACATGATTGTGAACCGTTGGGAAATACCAAAGGTGGACATGATGGCGTCCCGTCTGAACAAAAAACGGGACAGGTATTGCGCCAGGTCAAGAGACCCTCAGGCAATAGCTGTGGACGTTCTGGTAACACCGTGGGTGTACCAGTCGGTGTATGTGTTCCCTCCTCTGCTTCTCATACCTAAGGTACTGAGAATTATAAGACGTAGAGGAGTAAGAACTATACTCATGGCTCCGGATTGGCCAAGAAGGACTTGGTACCCGGAACTTCAAGAGATGCTCACAGAGGACTTATGGCCTCTGCCGCTAAGAAGGGACTTGCTTCAGCAAGTACCATGTCTGTTCCAAGACTTACCGCAGCTGCGTTTGACGGCATGGCGGTGGAACGCCGGATCCTAAGGGAAAAAGGCATTCCGGAAGAGGTCATTCCTACCCTGGTCAAAGCCAGGAAGGAGGTGACCGCACAACATTATCACCACATGTGGCGAAAATATGTTGCGTGGTGTGAGGCCAGGAAGGCCCCACGAAGAAATTTCAACTCGGTCGATTCCTGCATTTCCTGCAAACAGGAGTGTCTATGGGCCTCAAATTGGGGCCCATTAAGGTTCAAATTTCGGCCCTGTCGATTTTCTTCCAGAAAGAATTGGCTTCAGTTCCTGAAGTCCAGAAGTTTGTCAAGGGAGTATTGCATATACAACCCCCTTTTGTGCCTCCAGTGGCACTGTGGGATCTCAACGTAGTTCTGGGATTCCTCAAATCACATTGGTTTAAAACCAGTCAAATCTGTGGATTTGAAGCATCTCACATGAAAAGTGACCATGCTCTTGGCCCTGGCCTGGGCCAGGCGAGTGTCAAATTGGTGGGGGTTTTTTTTTCTCAAAAAAGCCCATATCTGTTTGTCCATTCGGACAGGGCAGAGCTGCGGACTCGTCCCCAGTTCTCTCCCTAAGGTGGTGTCAGTGTTTCACCTGAACCAGCTTATTGTGGTGCCTTGCGCCTACTGGGGACTTGGAGGACTCCAAGTTGCTGGATGTTGTCAGGGCCCTGAAAGTATAGGTTCCAGGACGGCTGGAGTCAGGAAAACTGACTTGCTGTTATCCTGTATGCACCCAACAAACTGGGTGCTCTTGCTTCTAAGCAGACTATTGCTAGTTGGATGTGTAATACAATTCAGCTTGCACATTCTGTGGCAGGCCTGCCACAGCCAAAATATGTAAATGCCCATTCCACAAGGAAGGTGGGCTCATCTTGGGCGGCTGCCCGAGGGGTCTCGGCTTTACAACTTTGCCGAGCGGCTAGAATAGTCAGGGGCAAACACGTTTGTAAAATCCTACAAATTTGATACCCTGGCTAAGGAGGACCTGGAGTTCTCTCATTCGGTGCTGCAGAGTCATCCGCACTCTCCCGCCCGTTTGGGAGCTTTGGTATAATCCCCATGGTCCTTTCAGGAACCCCAGCATCCACTAGGACGATAGAGAAAATAAGAATTTACTTACCGATAATTCTATTTCTCGGAGTCCGTAGTGGATGCTGGGCGCCCATCCCAAGTGCGGATTATCTGCATTACTTGTACATAGTTACAAAAATCGGGTTATTATTGTTGTGAGCCATCTTTTCAGAGGCACCGCTGTTATCATACTGTTAACTGGGTTCAGATCACAGGTTGTACAGTGTGATTGGTGTGGCTGGTATGAGTCTTACCCGGGATTCAAAATCCTTCCTTATTGTGTACGCTCGTCCGGGCACAGTATCCTAACTGAGGCTTGGAGGAGGGTCATAGGGGGAGGAGCCAGTGCACACCACCTGATCCTAAAGCTTTACTTTTTGTGCCCTGTCTCCTGCGGAGCCGCTATTCCCCATGGTCCTTTCAGGAACCCCAGCATCCACTACGGACTCCGAGAAATAGAATTATCGGTAAGTAAATTCTTATTTTTCAGGGCATCAGGATGGTGGCTTGTTGCGGCTAGGATAGTATTTCTGTCTGTAGGTTTATAATAGATCTCAGTAGACAAAAGGCCATCCTTAACGTGTACCATCACATCGAGAAATTGGGCAGATTCCTCACTGTGTGTATATGTGAATTTGATGGAGCTATTGAGTGCATTAATAGATGTCATCAATTCTTCAAATAGATGTACACCACCGGACCATAACATAAACACGTCGTCGATGTAACGAGTGTATAGTAGTATATGTTGCGAGATGTTTTCATTAGTGAAGAACAATTTCTCCTCTTGCGCAAACATATATATATTCGCATATGATGGCGCGACTGAAGATCCCATGGCGCAGCCCTGTTCTTGGCGATAGAATTTGCCGTCGTACAGGAAAAAATTCCGATGTAAAGTCAAAGATAATAATTGAAGGAATAATTCATGGTCAAATATGGTAGTGGATAAATGTTCACATAAGAACAATTTCATTGCCTCAAGTCCTTCATCATGCGGTATAGACGTGTAAAGACTGCAAACGTCTAAGCAACATAGTAGAGTATTAGGTGGCAACACCTGGAACCTAGTCAGCAACTTAAGGAAGCTTGTGGTATCCTTCAAGAATGCTTTTTTCCGAGGAAGCAATGGTTGGAGGATATGATCCAGAAGACGTGAGATCGGCTGATACATGGAGTCCGTGGCCGAGATGATCGGTCTACCCGGGGGTTGCAAGGGGTTCTTATGAAGCTTCGGAAGAGTGTACAGGATGGGCACTACCGGATATTGCTGGTATAGGATGGTGAATAGCTTTGAAGAAATTTTTCCTTCCTCCTTAGCCGTAGACAGAATGGCGTATAATTCTTTTTGATACTGTATAGTAGGGTCGCCACGGAGTCTGGTGTACACCCCGGGTTCAGACAACTGTCGTTCAATCTCCTTGCGGTAATCTGTGATGTTCATTATGCAGATTGCACCGCCCTTATCTGCAGGTCTGATTATGATGTCCTGGTATGCCTCTAGATCTTTAAGTGCTTTATATTAAATTTTTGATAAGTTATGGTGCACCGAAGTTGAATTGCTGGTGTATTTAATCACTGCTTCATCCATAAGTCTTGCAAATGTCTTAATTGATGGATTTGTAGACATCGGGTCAAATACAGAAGTGGAGTTGCTTTTAATAAATTCACTTAGTGCTGGAGTGTTGACAGGAGCCGGTTTATTCTGGTAAAATTCTTTGAGACGTAGCTTCCTAGAAAAGCTATGTAAATCTTTTTTCCATTGAAATTCATTATGGAAATTTGTAGGAACATATGATAACCCTTTGTTGAGCACTTGAATCTCCACTTCAGTCAAAACCCGGTCCGATAGGTTGAAGATTAGGTCACTCTGTAATTTTTTCTTGGACCACCTCTTGTTTTGACCACCCCGGCGGGTGGCAGATTTTTTGAGGAAGGTCCTGCAGCTTCTGCTCCTAAAGGGATTGGCTGGCTTCTGGAGTTCTCATCGGAATCAGTAAAGGCAAAATCGCTATCACTATGGGCCATAGTCGACGGTGGTGTATCCACCTTCCCTTTTCTTGTTTGCCAGGGACGACGTTTTCTAATATTGCCCAATTGTTGTTGTGATTTTTGCTTGCCGCCACCTATAGACAGCATTTTCCTTGTAGTCCTGGTCCACAATCTGTTTCTTGTTGTTCTTAAACTTAATAAGATCATTCTTATATGTATTACATTGCTGTTCCAGTTTACCCATCCATTCACAGTTAGGATCTTCCTCCAAGATCTTTTTGTGTAATTTTTCATATTCATTAATTTTCATCCTAGTGGAAGACAACTCTCTTCCGGCCTCCTCTATCACCAGAATCATCAAGTCCAGGGCGCACTTGTTTAGTATGGCTATCCATTTTCTGACAAATTCTGGATTCTGCCTGCCGATGGTTGGAACATTCAGGACCCGGAAGCCACGGGGAATCTTACGTTCTCTATAATACTCCGATAATGATGAGCCATGAAGTAAATAATCTATTTCCCGGCGTTTCAGTTTGTATAAATGATTATATACAAACTCAGCTCTTAATACAGGATCTGTAGTAGTCACATCCTCTTTGAATAGAATTTTTTCAATTTCAGCATCGGTAAAACTGAATGTTTCCCCCTTAGGGGTATATGCTCCACGACAACCCTCCGGGTCCACCATCCCAGGTGTTCCCAAGGTCACTTCCATATTCATTATGGACAAAAACAAAAAGGCGAGAATACACCTGCAGTGCAGTAGTGAAAATAATTTGTTTGGTGCCTTGCAACAGGTACTGGGTAGACAAATGTTCCCCTGTACAACAATATCCTCCACAACCAGCCGGCACTCGGGTACTCAAGTTACACCAGGCTCAGGTGCTCCATCAAGTTCAGTAATGCAGAATCCCAAGGTAAAGATGGCACTCAGAGACTTAAATATATAAATGCAGAAAGCTGTATTTGAGTTCAACGTTTCGGGGTGCAACCCCCTTTCTCAAGAATACATACAGCACAAACAGATACAACAAGAACACATAGAAACTTACCCCCTAAATACCTCACCGACAAGTGCACAAGCAGCTCCCGCCGGCGTCCGCGTCCCTGAGCGCTTCTGCTGCTCGTAGCCGAACTTCCGGTCCATGCGTTTCACAAGATGACGGAAGTCAGGCCTGCGTTCCACCTGTTGCTATGGCGCCGCCAATACATCCAGGGTGTGCAGCGCGTCCCTTGCCATCAGAGTGTCCACGCAAAAGATGCTGAGAGTCTAGCGGGGCGTTCAGGGATAGCAGTAGCTGCAGCAGATAGCCACAACCCCTCACCTACGTGACAATAAATTAAAAACAGTTTTAAAACACGGAGTATATACAACTACATACATGTTCATACCACTATGATCACTGTAAGAGAAAAAAAGCATTTATATCACTATAATGCCACAACAGATAATTAATATAGCTTCCTATCAGATATTGCAATTAAATCACTATGCATGATCATATTAAACCATAAGATATATATAATCAGCAGGAAATAACGAGGCGGCACTCGGAGTCTTGTAAAACAGCAAACCGTGTAATAGTGCAAATCAACGTTTCAGGGTTTCCCCCTTCGTCAGGATTAGTGCAATGTAACAAGCAGTGTGTTTAAATACAACTTACCCCCTCTATAGAACATCCCATCTGGCCGGTGCCGCTGGCCGCGCCGTCCCGGTCTTCAGACTGACGTCACCAGTGTCTCACAGGAAGTGACATGCCGGCGCCGGGAGGCGCGTCCATAGCAACCCAGCCTAACTACCAAACATAGAAACACAAAAATCATTGTGAAACAGTGCCGTGAAGAACATCATATAAGACACGGCTTTGTGAAAAAACCACAGTACGAGCTGCCATATATTAGCTGTTAAAACAACAATATTGAAAGTGTTTCCAACATATAAACGTGACTTAATCTGTTCCAAACATATTGTATCTTCATTCAGAGTAAAATACACATACTAAAAGTTAAACCCCTGTCAGACACCAAGGAACCCCCACTTTTAACCCCTACTGTAAAATCCTAGACTATAAAAATAGAATAGCACTAATCTTCCCTTTCTTTATCTCTATATTTAAATATACAGTTCCAGGTAAGTTCGCCCCCTATGTAAACTGGGGGCATACATTGCCTGTACCGTCCACCCCAAAGAACATGTGCTGTTATCTCTACCACGTACTACTGGGGACTGGTCGTGTGACCCTTTAGTCCCGGTTTTAACCTCCTACCGCCTATGTTGTTAAATGAAATTAATTAAACCAAGGTTGTCATTCAGGCCTGCAGGTCTAAGGGTATTTAGCCTATGAATCCACATCGATTCTAACTGTAGGAGTTTTCTTCCCCTGTCACCCCCCCGCAAAGATTCTGGCACGTGATCAATGATTCTGTGTTTGAAGGTGGCCATGGTGTGTCTGTACTCAAGAAAATGTTTAGCAACCGGTTGATCCCCTTTGCCTAAAGCAAGGGCATTTCTTATGGCCAACCTGTGCTGTGCCATCCTTATTTTAAACTGGCAATCTGTTTTACCGATATAAGTGCCAGTCCCTATTAGTGAACTTTCAAAGAATAACATAAACAAAACAATAACCAATTGCGCTTGGTATAACTTTAAAACACTCAGATTTTAGTATTTCCAATAGCTGTTCTTCCACGGTGTGGATTCTTATAACTGGTATCACCTGCAAGTATACCCTCACACCAGAGAACACACCCGAACAAAAAGACGGCCAGAATGGCCTAAATTAGATATGATACCAATTTGTTTTTATTAAAACAAAAACATATAGAATTCCATAAATTCATATGAACATTTTTTTACAAATAAAAGATTCCATACATTCATATAAACATTCTTAAAAGAAATACATCCAGATACAGTCAATAGGTGTGTTCTCTGGTGTGAGGGTATACTTGCAGGTGATACCAGTTATAAGAATCCACACCGTGGAAGAACAGCTATTGGAAATACTAAAATCTGAGTGTTTTAAAGTTATACCAAGCGCAATTGGTTATTGTTTTGTCTATCTATCTATCTATCTATCTATCTATCTATCTATCTATCTATCTATCTATCTATCTATCTCAGTGGTTCTCAAACTCGGTCCTCAGGACCCCACACAGTGCATGTTTTGCAGGTAACTCAGCAGGTGCACAGGTGTATTAATTACTCACAGACACATTTTAAAAGGTCCACAGGTGGAGTTAATTATTTCACTTGTGATTCTGTGAGGAGACCTGCAAAACATGCACTGTGTGGAGTCCTGAGGACCGAGTTTGAGAACCTGTGATCTATCTATATGTGTGTGTATGTATGTATATGTATATGTGTATATATATATATATATATATATATACAAACAAATATAGAAAACCACAGCACTCGCCACCCCAGAAGCGGGGTGCAGTGTCTGCA
Organism: Pseudophryne corroboree; assembly: GCF_028390025.1. Taxonomy (NCBI): domain Eukaryota; kingdom Metazoa; phylum Chordata; class Amphibia; order Anura; family Myobatrachidae; genus Pseudophryne; species Pseudophryne corroboree. The sequence goes on along the minus strand of NC_086445.1, from coordinate 678,044,147 downwards.
CTCACCACTCATAGGGTGGGATGCATGCAGCCCATGGCCACCTACCCAAATACATACAAAATAGAGAATTCAGCACTCACCATAGCAAGCTCACTTGTCCTCACAACATCAATAAATAAATGATGGGGGTTTAGTTGGTGGATTGGCCAATGCACGGAAGCCTGCATACCGATTTTCAAGGTACCCCACCTTCATGCAGGTCCTACACTATCACAAAGCCTAAAGAATTAAAACCTGGTAACTGTATCACATATAATATAACTGCAAATATGCAAATATGCTTTGTGATAGTGTAGGTTTGAAGCCCAAGCTAAACTCTTCAAAGAATAGAAGTCTGAGTGGAGTTTTTTATGCGTTTCCGCAACTCGACCTTTCGCTTACAGGCGTGAGGCGGGAGTTTTCCACTTAAGCACACACGTGACCTTAAAACGGAGCTACCCACTAACGAAAACTTGTAGGCTGGAATGCGTACTATATATATTTAGTTCCAGATGTGCTGGTAAAATTGTGGAATGTCGGGAAAAGAAAAAAAGATTGTCACTTTGTGTAATGTTAGGTCCTGCTATTGCTATCCTAGGATTTTGGATAAGTGTGTGTGTGTGTGTGTGTGTGTGTGTGTGTGTGTGTGTGTGTATATATATGTATGTATATATATATATATATATATGTGGAGAGAGTTTTATAGGTCAGTGCGCTTAGTCTAACGTCCAAATGTTCCTTTGAAGGAAGGGGTCGTCAGAAAGTCCTGCTGTTTGGACTTAATCGGTCGTGAATGCTCCGTCAATGAACACCTCCCAAGCTTCTTTGGTGGCTGCTCAGTTCTTCAAAATATGACTTGGGTATATTCAGTCATGCAATTCTGTAGAGGCAGGGGAGAAGAACAAGCGCCATATGGTGTAGTATTTTAAATAAATAGGAGTATTAAATACGTGTATAAAATGTAAGTACCGGATGGATTCTTGAGATCATGCCTGTCTGTCTCACTCTATTCTTGGTGGCTGTTCCCCACCTATATGTTAGGAGACAAAGATCATCGCCATATAGTGTAGTAACCTCGGATATATCTTAGGGAACCCTCCCCTATATTTCATGCGTACCAAAAGAAAAATTCAATATAGCATATGGGATATACTTATATCCAGGTGGATCAAGTCGGTCCAGTATGATGTATTGGCTCAAACAATCGCCTGCTAATGCCTTATATAGCAATATAAAATTTTTAATCAACAGAAATAATATACAAATTCAAATAAAAATAAATCAAATCAAGAATCTTAGCTGATTGGTATACCTACCTACTGCTTATACCAATCAGCTAAGATTCTTGATTTGATTTATTTTTATTTATTTGAATTTGTATATTATCCCTAAGATATATCCGAGGTTACTACACTATATGGCGATGATCTTTGTCTCCTAACATATAGGTGGGGAACAGCCACCAAGAATAGAGTGAGACAGACGGGCATGATCTCAAGAATCCATCCGGTACTTACATTTTATACACGTATTTAATACTATTTATTTAAAATACTACACCATATGGCGCTTGTTCTTCTCCCCTGCCTCTACACATATATATATATATATATATATATATATATATACCTACAGAATATCCTGCACTCTCATCAGTTCATAGAGATAAATAGGCGGGTGCTCCCAATGACCTTGTCAGGTTACAAATATACCGCATCTACCACCCGTGTGGTGGGTGCACTCTCGCAGAAATCAATCACTTTGAAGATCTTGATGTGTCAATCAGTTTATTCAGGTTAATCAGGTTCAATAGCGTTGCCTTTAACATTCAACGTTTCGGTCCTGTTATAGGACCTTTATCAAGACTGGCAATTCAGAGCATCTACATGATCAAAAAGATAAATACAATATGTATAAAATCAGACTAAAGGTATCAGATCATACCCACACCACCCCCACCAGTGCCTCCCAGGCCCTTATAGCAGAAAATAGTGACATCAAGTTAATTAATTAATAGAATCATACTCTATATGGAAACAAGGATAAAGATCAGCATACTCCAAATCTACTCCCACAGGACAAGCATAGCACCTCACTCTAGGGCAGTGGTTCTCAAACTCGGTCCTCAGGACCCCACACAGTGCATGTTTTGCAGGTAACCCAGCAAGTGCACAGGTGTATTAATTACTCACAGACACATTTTAAAAGGTCCACAGGTAGAGCTAATTATGTTACTTGTGATTCTGTGAGGAGACCTGCAAAACATGCACTGTGTGGGGTCCTGAGGACCGAGTTTGAGAACCTGTGCTCTAGGGTAAACTTCACAAATTTACCTGGGTCAATATTAGACACAATGAGTCAAATGATAGCTCCTGGAACACAGGACTACTATAAAAGAAAATTGGAAATCTTATTAAAACACTGACCCTCACAAGTGTATAATAGGACACAATATACCATGGGTTCACTACGGCTGGCCGGCGGTCGGGCTCCCGGCGCCCAGCATACCGGCGCCGGGAGCCCGACCGCCGGCTGACCGACAGTGTGGCGAGCGCAAATGAGCCCCTTGCGGGCTCGCTGCGCTCGCCACGCTACGGGCACGGTGGCGCGCTACGCGCGCCACACTATTTTATTCTCCCTCTATGGGGGTCGTGGACCCCCACGAGGGAAAATAAGTGTCGGTATGCCGGCGGTCGGGCTCCCGGCGCCGGTATACTGAGCGCCGGGAGCCCGACCGCCGGCATACAGAATGCCACCCTATACCATATAGGAGTCATACCTGGATAATTAAAAAGTAACATTAGGCAGCTACAGATCCATCAGCAAAGGCCATATAGTTTTCAGCAGCAAGGTCTGCAATTTAAAACACAAACAAGATATATAAAATAATCCAAACTAGATAAGATATTCCTACCATTGGGGTCCACACCAGCCAGTCCACTCACCACTCTGCTGTTTAGTATCTGATGATAGCTGCATGCTATTTAACACAATGGGACAGGAAATGCCACTTAACCCTGAGATGTAACTATATGTGTGCTAAACGTTAACCCCATAAGAAAAAAGAGTGTTACTTAGATATCAAACCATTAGATATACCCAGCGCTACTGATTTCAGGGGCCAAAATCATCACATGTAGCTCAAAAGTACAATACAGGTTGAGTATCCCTTATCCAAAATGCTTGGGACCAGAGGTATTTTGGATATCGGATTTTTCCGTATTTTGGAATAATTGCATACCATAATGAGATATCATGGTGATGGGACCCAAGTGTAAGCACAGAATGCATTTATGTTACATATACACCTTATACACACAGCCGGAAGGTAATTTTAGGCAATATTTTTTGTAACTTTGTGCATTGAACAAAGTGTATCTACATTTACACAATTCATTTATGTTTCATATACACCTTATACACACAGCCTGAAGGTCATTTAATACAATATTTTTAATAGCTTTGTGTATTAAACAAAGTTTGTGTACATTGAGCCATCAAAAAACAAAGGTTTCACTATCTCACTCTCACTCAAAAAAGTCCGTATTTCGGAATATTCCGTATTTCGGAATATTTGGATATGGGATAATCAACCTGCATTGGCTGCATTCGCAGCCGCTGGCAACGCCACTTCCGCGTTCCAGCGACCGGAAATGGATGCGTTCCACGGGCTGGAAGTCCCGCGGACGCCGCTCGGCCAAGCCGCAGGGGCTCTCATAAAGTGAAAGAGACCAAACTAAACTCAAAAAACGGGTGCCAAGAAACATCCCAGCACATGGGTGAAAGCCAAAACAGCAACTATGTAGCTAGCCACATTCGGTCAATAGTCAAGTCGACCTGACCGGAAGTGACGGCACCATCTACTAAGCATAGATGGGAGGGGAATATGCTAATAAACCAACAGAGTATATTAGAGTGAGTTATATTGGACAAAGGCATACCAATAATGCAACTAGAGACCATTGTTAAATATCAGTGAAACCCAGTAGCGAAAAATCCCTCAGTGTACATAGGCTGTATTTAATTATATTCATAATTGCTTTTCAATAAGGCATAAAAGCATAACACCAATTAGTAAAGTAAATCTGTCTATGAACTATCACCATGGGGGATAAAAAGCAGTGGATCCCACTGAAATTCTGCCAAGGACCTGGGTGGCTCCGGAAAAAATAAAACAAAGAAACTAAAACTAAAACAGATAAACATCACATGAATAATATTAAAGACATTACACAGAAAACTGTATGTACAGGTATTCATTTAATATGACAACTGTAATATAAGGAGTTGCACAGGTACCCTAAAAATAACCACCATATAACTACAGTCCGGGGGCCCTATTGAAAAGGACACTGTAGACTCATTATAAGGACACATTTGGACATTAACAGTTATAAGAATACATTTAAGGGATTAGCCTCATTGAGGCCCCTTGGGGCTACCGTGTCAAGCTTATGTATCCAGAAGCTTTCTTTCTATTTAAGCATCCGGGTTCTATCTCCACTTAATAGAGGTGGTGGAACCCAATCGATAAGCTTGCATTTCAGTGTCGCCACTTAATGTCTAGCAGACACGAAATGACGCGCTACAGGCTTGTCCGTATGGCCAGAGAGCAAGGCCGTGTGGATTGAAGACCGATGGTTGGCCATTCGATCCCGAAACTGACGGGTGGTCAATCCAATGTAACAGAGCCCACACGGGCATTTCAAGATGTAAATGACATAATCTAGTCTATAATGGAGGTGATATTTTAGAAATATCTTCTTCCCGGTGTGTGGATGGTGAAAATAGGGGCCAGTGAGCATGGATCGACATGTGGTGCATCCTCCGCAGGAGAAGCTACCTGGTCTGGCTTGCATTAGTTGGAAGTTGGATTTTTTTTGGTCAGGGAACATCGTGGGCCTCATTAGCAGCTGTTTTAAATTGGCCCCACGCCGGTAGGCCATCTTTGGTACAGGAGTTCCTGCAAAAGTGAGGTTTCCATCAGAAGCCACAATAGGCCAATGCTTTCATAATGCCTTCCTCATACTATCTGAAGTGCCATCATACTGGGTGGGAAAAATCATACGCTTCTCACTTACTTTTTTAGGCAGTTGTCCAAGAAAACTACTATTAGCTTTCTCTAAACATCGTGCCAATACTTTTTTAGAATAACCTCGCTCTAAAAAGCGCAAGGAAATTTCGGCACATTGTTGATCCTTTAGGGCAGGGGTCGAATTGATCCTCATTGCTCTAAGGAATTGTGAGATAGGGAGGCCTTCTTTCAAGGCAGGAGGATGATGGCTCGTTGCATGTAGAGTTAGATTACGATCAGTTGCTTTACGGAACATCGTAGTGTTTAACTGTTTCCCAGTCTTAGTGACATTGACGGCAGAAACCGAATATGTGAACTTGATGGGACTGTCAAGGGAATTAATTTGGTTCACCATATCGATAAATTCTGATTCAGTACCATCCCAAAGTAAAAAAATATTGTCAATAAAACGTTTAAAGTAAAGGATTTTCTGCCCATAAACTGGTAATACATACGTATTCTCGTAGTTGGCCATAAACAGGTTGGTGTACGATGGGGCTAAATTCGACCCCATCGCCGTGCCCGCAACCTGTAAAAAATAGTCATTTTTATACATGAAATGATTACAGGTCAATACCAATGTCGCTAATTCCAGCAAAAACTCAGTTTGGTAATCTCTACATGGGGATTTGGAAAACAGAGTCCGTAAAACTTCTATACCTTGTTGGTGCGGTATAACAGTGTACAAAGAGCACACATCCATGGTGGCTAGTAGGGATTTAATGGCTTTCCTTTCTGCAAGGGACAGATTATCAAACATCCGTTTAGGTGGAGGAATTTCAGAATCCTTCTGTACCAGGCGTAAAAACGTCTTGATACTGGGGTTCACGGAGGGAGGATCAAAGGCAGATTTGGGCCTAAAGACAGATGTATTTTCATTGGTGGGTTTATTGGCACAGAATTCACGAAGGCGGAGAGAACGGCCAAATTTATACTGGTCAATAACCCTATTAAACGTGTTGGTCCTACAAGTGGGGACAAACGATAGACCTCGCGAAAGAAGCCTAACTTCAGCCTCACCGAGCTCAGTATCTGACAAGTTAAACACAGTACTCAATGCCGCCTCCTCCGGCCTCTTCTCTTGATACCCCCCTCTCCGCGGGTGGGTATCAGCCACCCAGGTCCTTGGCAGAATTTCAGTGGGATCCACTGCTTTTTATCCCCCATGGTGATAGTTCATAGACAGATGTACTTTACTAATAGGTGTTATGCTTTTATGCCTTATTGAAAAGAAATTATGAATATAATTAAATACAGCCTATGTACACTGAGGGATTTTTCGCTACTGGGTTTCACTGATATTTAACAATTGTCTCTAGTTGCCTTATTGGTATGCCTTTGTCCAATATAACTCACTCTAATATACTCTGTTGGTTTATTAGCATATTCCCCTCCCATCTATGCTTAGTAGATGGTGCCGTCACTTCCGGTCAGGTCGACTTGACTATTGACCGAATGTGGCTAGCTACATAGTTGCTGTTTTGGCTTTCACCCATGTGCTGGGATGTTTCTTGGCACCCGTTTTTTGAGTTTAGTTTTGTCTTTTTCACTTTATGAGAGCCCCTGCGGCTTGGCCAAGCGGCGTCCGCGGGACTTCCGGCCCGTGGAACGCATCCATTTCCGGTCGCTGGAACGCGGAAGTGGCGTTGCCAGCGGCTGCGAATGCAGCCAATATTGTACTTTTAAGCTACATGTGATGATTTTGGCCCCTGAAATCAGTAGCGCTGGGTATATCTAATGGTTTGATATCTAAGTAACACTCTTTTTTCTTATGGGGTTAACGTTTAGCACACATATAGTTACATCACAGGGTTAAGTGGCATTTCCTGTCCCATTGTGTTAAATAGCATGCAGCTGCTGATGTGCAGCATGCAGCTATCATCAGATACTAAACAGCAGAGTGGTGAGTGGACTGGCTGGTGTGGACCCCAATGGTAGGAATATCTTATCTAGTTTGGATTATTTTATATATCTTGTTTGTGTTTTAAATTGCAGACCTTGCTGCTGAAAACTATATGGCCTTTGCTGATGGATCTGTAGCTGCCTAATGTTACTTTTTAATTATCCAGGTATGACTTCTATATGGTATATTGTGTCCTATTATACACTTGTGAGGGTCAGTGTTTTAATAAGATTTCCAATTTTCTTTTATAGTAGTCCTGTGTTCCAGGAGCTATCATTTGACTCATTGTGTCTAATATTGACCCAGGTAAATTTGTGAAGTTTACCCTAGAGTGAGGTGCTATGCTTGTCCTGTGGGAGTAGATTTGGAGTATGCTGATCTTTATCCTTGTTTCCATATAGAGTATGATTCTATTAATTAATTAACTTGATGTCACTATTTTCTGCTATAAGGGCCTGGGAGGCACTGGTGGTGGTGGTGTGGGTATGATCTGATACCTTTAGTCTGATTTTATACATATTGTATTTATCTTTTTGATCATGTAGATGCTCTGAATTGCCAGTCTTGATAAATGTCCTATAATAGGACCGAAATGTCGAATGTTAAAGGCAACGTTATTGAACCTGATTAACCTGAATAAACTGATTGACACATCAAGATCTTCAAAGTGATTGATTTCTGCGAGAGTGTGTGTGTGTGTGTATATATATATATATATATATATATATAATGTTAATATTTATGTATATGTGTACTTCCTATCCTACAGGTTAGAGAGTATGGGGAATGTTCATAGAAAGTTCTACAGAGTTCTGCCATCTATTGCTGGTTCCAGTCTTCTCCCTTATTTATAAATAGAAGACTACACTATGGTAGTATTCCGTCTCCTGTCCGTCGGGACTCGGGACCCCCCTTTTTCAAACATCTGGATAAGTATATGTATGTGCAGATGTGTTGGTGTGTGTATGTGTGTGTAATAAATAAATATATATATATATATATGATCTATCTATATATGGATACATATTTCTCAGAATATATAGATCTTCAAGTATATATATCTATATGTATTACTTAGTGGACATGTACAGATGATGGGTACATTCGGGTTGTCTTAGTTGGTTCCATAGGTAATGCAATCTGTCTATCACCCTAACGGAAGTATCACAAAGGGGTCTCCTGACTCTATTTCATTTGCTTACAGGGATAGTCATTTTTCAGCTACCTGACTTCTCTCCGCAACCATTATTTCAGTTGATTGGCGCAGAGGGTTCTTAGTCTACTTCAGTTTCCAAGCCTTCAGGTTACATACCTAGTTTCTCTTTTAAAGTTCAGGAGAAACTCATCTGCAGCCCCTAGCGATATAGGGACCTGGGTTAAGGTCGCGGTCTCTTTTAGACTTGAAGGGTTTTTCTTCCCAGTTTAGTCTGGGTGTAAGGCGTTTTCCTGAATAATTTTACGTGTACCTCCTGGTTCCCTTATAAAAGATTCTTCTTCGGTAACTCGAGTTGTAGTCCTCTAGTTATTTTCCAGTTTTTAATCTGATTTTCATGGCCACCCGTGACTTGGGAGGCATTACTCAGGATAACAGGAGTGGGATCCGGTCTCTAGGTCGACAGTAACTAGGTTGACACTATCTAGGTCGACCACTATTGGTCGACAGGGTTTCTAGGTGGACAGGATCTCTAGGTCGACAGGTCAAAAGGTTGACATGAGTTTTTCACTTTTTTTTTCTTTTCTTTTCTTTAACCTTTTCATACTTAATGATCCACGTGGACTACATTTGGGAACGGTAACCTGTGTTTGAGCGCAGCGAGGCACCTTGCCTGAAGCATGGCGAGCAAACACGGTACACTAATTGGGGTTCCTGGTCACTCTACGAAGAAAACGACACGAAAAAAAAAAAAACTTGTGCCGACCTTTTGACCTGTCGACCTAAAGACCCTGTCGACCAATAGTGGTCGACCTAGACACTGTCGATCTAGTTACTATCTACCTTCCATACCACACCAAACAGGAGTTGCTCATTTATGACCTCCGCTATTAAGCTTCATTGTTATCTGGATGACCTATTCCTCTGGGCAGTTTATAGAGAGAATTTGAATACTGTTTTCTCTTTACACACAGATTTACATGAGGGAAGTTTTTCCTCGACTCTCAGTACATACGGTGATAACCTTCAGTAGGACTTCCCATAGGCCTTCTTCCACAACTTTACTCAGTTGCGGATTTTCCCAAGGTTCTGGTTGTGAAAAAAAATAAAAAATAAAATTGTCTCTCCGAGCCAGTACAGGTATCGCCTGCGGTTTCGGTTTTGCCCATCGATGTCCTGTTTCTGGGAATATTTGAACAGGGTTGGGTCACCTTGATTCCTTTTTTTTTTTTTTTGGGGGGGAGAGTTGGTGATTAGGTCTGGTCAGACTACACCCTATTGTTGCATACTCTTAGGAGTAGGAATACACAGATTAGACTCCCCAGGACATCTTATCGACCATAGTCCTTCCAACAGCCAAATCCTTCTTTTAGTGACAGGGGATTTCTGTACAAACTTTCTAACTTATAGTATACAGGTGGGGTCCATAACCAGGGAGCCTTTGTGTGCTCCGTGGTTCTACCAGTTGGCCTGGGTGTTCACTGTCCTTTCTGCTCCTTCCCTGCTTACTCATGCAGTGTCAACTCTGGTGGCTCAGTCTGTTGGGGTCTCTCAATTTATGCAACATACAGTGTACTTTCCTAGGACGGACATATAGCGTTCTGTGGTGTTACTCCGCCGCATCTGTGGACGCGGACCGCTTTTAGTCCAGATATCCTGCACCTATCGGATGGCATATGTTGCCTGAGTGGCATAGCAGGTCTCTTCATGTTCCTTAAGGATAGGTTTCCCTTGTCTGTCTTCTCTATGAAGCACCCTACCGGACATTCATCTGTTGCTTTAGAGCGATCTTGGGGTTCACCATTCCGCCTTAGCTCGGGCTAGCCTCTGCAGTCTATGTACCCTCAGAACTCGATTTTGACTTTAGTTTTTTGTGAAAACGTGATGGCTCCATGTTTTCTTTCGATGACTGCCTGGCTAACCTTCCCATACGGTCTGGTTCGCTGGCAGGGATATTGGTACAATATATGTCTCCCAGTTGTGTGGATGGGTCACTGTATTGGTTGACTCTGGGTCATAATGCATCTTAGGTTACCTGCCATCCTTTTGTCACGTTCCACAGTTCTCTTGGTTGTAACCTTGAGTCTCGGCTCGACTGTGCAGTTTTCCGGAATTATCAGCGCTCTCCCGCCCGTTTGGAAAGCTCTGGGACGTCCCCATGGTACAGAACTCCAGCGTCCCCTATGGATGATAGAGAAAACAGGATTTTGGTACTTAACGATAAATCCCTTTCTCTGAGTCCATAGGGGACGCTGGACACCCACTCGGCGCTGCTCTCTTCCGGCGGTGTGGATATATAATGGGATGCTGTGACTCAGCAGACTAATGCTGAGGTCTGGTAAACACAGAGTTCTGGGTTCAAGTCCAGCTCTAGACAGAATTGTTTTAACTGGTTACAAGATTCCTAGCGTTACTGTCATTTTCTCTTCCTCTTTGTATGGTTTTTCTGTTACCGTACATGACTCTATATGTACGATGACTGCCTTCAGGACCTGGTCTTAGGTTCTAATTATGGGTGTGACTGGTAAGACTTGTAGGTTACGATATTTTGCCATCCTATATGTGTATGTATGTATGTATGTATGTATATGTGTATATACATATATATATGTGTGTGTGTGTGTGTGTGTGTGTGTGTGTGTGTGTGTGTATATATATATATATATATATATATGTGTGTGTGTGTGTGTGTATATATGTATACGTGTGTGTGTGTGTATATATCTATATCAGACGTGGAAACTGCGGCACTCGTGATGATTTTAGAAGAAAATGCTGTTTAATAAATCATATCCAATATATACAGGCCTTGTGGGGCATTTTTATATTGGATATGATTTATTAAACAGCATTTTCTTCTAAAATCATCACGAGTGCCGCAGTTTCCACGTCTGATACTACTACTTCACTGAGGGCATCATGAGATATCAATTACAACATCGAGTGATGGTTCATTCCAGCCTTTATATATATATATATATATATATATATATACTGTGTGTGTGTATATGTATATATGTATGTGTGTGTATGTATATATATATATATATATATATATATATGTAGAACAAACTCCCTTGTTGCACTGTTAAGAGAGTAGAAGAATGGTATCGGACTAGTTGGCTGCCTTATTCCACTAAGTTTCCTGTTAGGCAGAACTAGAAAGGACAATATGTATGGCAATAGTGAAATTTGCGCCCAGGAAACTAAGATTAATTCCCTACTTTGCAAGTGTCTATATCGTCTTTCAGCATAGTTTTACATGCATCATAAAAATAGGATTTTAATTACCTCCGGTAAATCCTTTTCTCGTAGTCCGTAGAGGATGCTGGGGTTAACATTAGTACCATGGGGTATAGACTGGTCCCTTGGGAGCCATGGGCACTTTAAGAGTTTAATAATGTGGGCTGGCTCCTCCCTCAATGCCCCTCCTACCAGACTCAGTCTAGAAACTGTGCCCGAGGAGACGGACATACTTCGAGAGAAGGACATACACAGATAGGTCCTCAGAGACCAAAGCTCCCAGTACGGGAGGGAGAGTGCCGAGGTTCCTGCACAGATTGACCAAACTAGGTCCTCAGAGGCCAAAGTATTGAACTTGTAGAACTTAGCATACGTGTTCGACCCTGACCAAGTAGCCGCCGGGCAAAGTTGTAAAGCCGAGACACCCTGGGCAGCCGCCCAGGAAGAACCCACTTTACGAGTAGAGTGGGCCTTAACAGATCTTGGACACTGCAATCCTGCTGTAGAATAAGCATGCTGGATAGTGAACCTGATCCATCGAGAAATTGTCTTCTTAGAAGCAGGACACCCAACCTTGTTGGGATCATAAAGGACAAACAGAGCGTCCGACTTTCTGTGACGAGAAGTTCTCTTAACACAAATCTTCAAAGCCCTCACAACATCCAAGGACTTTGAGGTGATTGAGGAGTCAGTAGCCACTCGCACCACAATAAGTGGGTTGAAATGAAATTGCTGATGCTTCCTGAGCTCAGCTCTATCTTCATGGAAAATCAAGTAGGGGCTCTTGCAGTACAATGCCCCCAATTCTGACACACGTCTAGCAGATGCTAATGCCAATAATGTGACCGCTTTCCAAGTAAGAAACTTGACATCAACCTCCTGTAAAGGCTCAAACCAATCCGACTGCAGGAACTGCAGCACCACATTAAGATCCCAAGGTGCCGTAGGAGGCACAAAGGGTGGCTGGATGTGCAGAACCCCTTTCAAGAAAGTCTGAACGTCAGGGAGGGCAGCCAGTCGTTTCTGGAAGAAAATGGATAAGGACGAAATCTGGACTTCTATGGAGCCAAAACGCAGGTCCACATCCACACCTCCTTGCAGAAAGAGGAGAAATTGTCCTAGTTCAAACTCCACCGCAGAAAACTTCTTGGATTCACACCAAGACACGTAGTTTTTCCAAATTCGATGGTAGTGTTTAGACGTTACTCCTTTCCTAGCCTGTATCAGGGTAGGAATAACCTTGTTCGGAATGCCCTTTCGAGCTAAGATCTGGCGTTCAACTCCCTGCCGTCAAACCTAGCCGTGGTAAGTCTTGATAAGTGAACGGCCCCTATTGCAGAAGTTCCTCGCGAAGAGGAAGAGGCCTTGGATCTTCCAGAAGTAACTCCAGAAGATCCGCGTACCAAGCCCTTCTAGGCCAGTAAGGAGCAATGAGGATCGCCTGAACTCTTGTTCTTTTTATTAGTTTGAGAATCCTTGGGATGAGTGGAAGTGGAGGGAACACATACAAGGACTTGAACACCCACGGAGTCACCAGGGTGTCCACCACCATTGCCTGTGGGTCTCTCGACCTGGAAAAGTACCTCCGAAGCTTCTTGTTGAGGCGGGAGGCCATCATGTCTATGTGAGGTAAGCCGCACAGACCTGTCATCTCCGCAAACACGTCCGGGTGAAGGCCCCACTCTCCTGGAAGGAGATCGTGTCTGCTGAGGAAGACAGCTTTCCAGTTGTCCACTCCCGAAGTAAAGATTGCCGACAGCGCCATCTCGTGCTTTTCTGCCCAGAGTAGGATTTTTGTTACCTCTGACATTGCAGCTCTGCTCTTCGTTCTGCCCTGTCGGTTTATGTAGGCCACCATCATTACATTGTCCGACTGAATCTGAATGGCCTGATCTTTTAGAAGATGTGCCGCTTGTAGAAGACCGTTGTACACGGCCCTTAGTTCCAGAATGTTTATGTGACTGCTCCCCAACCCCTGAGACTTGCATCCGTGGTTAGAAGGATCCAATTCTGAATCCCAAACCTGTGGCCCTCTAGTAAGTGAGAAGTTTGCAGCCACCAGAGGAGCGAAATTCTGGCTTTTGGCGACAGACATATCCTCTGGTGTATGTGAAGATGAGATCCTGACCATTTGTCCAGGATATCCAGTTTGAAAGACCGTGCATGAAATCTTCCATACTGTAGAGCCTCGTAGGAGGCAACCTTCTTCCCCAGAAGGCGAATGCACTGATGAACCAATACCCGGGCTGGCTTCAGGACATACTAGACCATTGTTTGTATCACCAACACTTTCTCCGCTGGCAGAAACACCCTCTGTACTTCCGTGTCGAGGATCATCCCCAGGAAGGACAGTCTCCTAGTCTGCTCCAAATGCGACTTTCAGGATCCATCCATGATCCTGGAGTAGTTGAGTTGACAGAGCAATGCTTTGTAACAGCTTCTCCCTGGTAGATGCTTTTATCAGCAGATCGTCCAGATAAGGAATAATGTTCACACCCTGCTTGCGGAGGAGTAGCATCATCTCTGCCATGACCTTGGTGAACACCCTCGGTGCCGTGGAGAGGCCAAACGGCAGTGCCTGGAATTGATGGTGACAGTCCAGCAGCGCAAATCTTAGATAAGCCTGGTGAGGCGGCCAGATCGGAATGTGAAGGTACGCATTCTTGATATCTAGGGATACTAGAAATTCCCCCTCCTCCAGACCTAAGATCACCGCTCTCAGAGACTCCATCTTGAATTTGAATTCCCTCAAATAAGGGTTCAATGACTTTAGGTTCAATATTGGCCTGACCGAACTATCCGGTTTTGGTACCCCAAACAGGTTTGAGTAATAACCCTTGTTTGTTAGGTGAGGTGGAACTGGAACAATGACATTTGACTTTAGCAATTTTTGAATGGCCTCCTGTAGGATACCACGTTCTGTCAGCGAAGCTGGTAAGCCTGATTTGAAGAATCTGTGAGGTGGGAGTTCCTGAAACTCCAGTCTGTACCCCTGGGTAACAATATCTTGTACCCAGGGGTCCAGGCATGATGACACCTAGACGTGACTGAAATTTCTTAGTCTTGCTCCCACCTGCCCGATCTCCAAGCTGGAAGGTCCACAGTCATGTCGAGGATTTTGAGAAAGCAGAACCAGGTTTCTGTTCCTGGGAACCTGTTGGTGCAGGTTTTCTGGATTCCCCCGACCGCCTCTAAAGAAAGTGGAAGGGGTTTTGGACTTTTTAACTTTCGCGGTCTGAAAGGACTGCATTGTAGACGTAGGATAAGATTTCCTAATCGGCGGTGTTGCTGAGGGAAGAAAGGTTGACTTACCCGCAGTTGCAGTGGAGATTCACGCATCTAACGCTTCCCCAAACAGAGCCTGACCTGTGAAGGGTAGGTTCTCCACACTTTTCTTGGATTCTGCATCCGCAGACCATTGGCGCAGCCAGAGTCCCCTGCGTGCCGAGACAGCCATGGAAGAAGTCCTCGCATTAAGATGGCCAAGGTCATTCATGGCCTCCACCATGAAACCTGCATTTGATTTTAGCGTAGTCTCAATCTTGTGGTCCGCCAGCTCTTTTAAAGCGGTGGACCCAGGGACAGGTAAAACCACCTTTTTAGACAATCTAGAAACAGAAGCGTCTACTACAGGCGGGGGTTCCACTTTTTCTTGTCCTCCTCAGGGAAAGGAAAAGCAATGAGAACCTTTTTTGGGATCTGGAACTTTTTTTTTTTTCTCAGGGTTTTCCCAGGATTTTTCAAATAATGCTTTTAATTCTTTAGACGCAGGGAAGGTAAGGCAGGTTTTCTTATTGTCTGTAAAGTAAGCCTCCTCTACCTGCTCAGGTACCTTATCAGTAATGTGTAAAATGTCCCTAATAGCCTCAATCATGAGTTACAGCCCCTTAGCAAGGGATTCATCTCCCCCTTGCATGTCCCCATCACCGTCCCCTGTATCATAGTCGGCATCCGTGTCAGCTTGCATTATCTGGGAAAGAGCACGCTTCTTTGGTTATGTAATTGGGGTTCTTGATGAGGTAGTGGGAGCTGAATACGACAAAACCTCAACAGACTTTCTTAAAACCTGTGTTTCAGTCTCATTTTGAGCCATCCGAGATGAAATCTGGGATATCATTCCCCTAAGAGAATCCACCAATGGGGGTTCGGAGTCAGAAGGCTGAGACAGTACATTGCAGTCCTGAGTACAGGGAATAGACTCTTCTGGAGAAGATACACACTCTGCCGCACAAGATACAAAGTTCCTAGACATGCTCATGTGAGATATATAAACACACACAGGAAAATGCAGACACAGTTTCCCCCAGAGTACCTTCAGAGAGTCACAGAGTATATGGAGCCAGCCACACAGCGCCCCAGTAGGCAGTTAATAGACTAAACAGCCGGTGCTGACTAAATAACCTTTAATAGGATTAAACCGTGATTATAACACTCTCTCCCCCCCCCCCCCGTCTATAACACCCTGGTACCGCAGAGGTGTGCTGGAGTTATGTGGAGGCCAGAGATCCTTGTCAGCGTCTGTTCAGTTTGATCTGCAGGGAGAATATGGCGCTGGTGAGTGCTGGATCCGCTCTGAGAAGCCCCGCCCCCTGTAATGGCGCGTCTTCCCGCACTTTTGAGATTATACTGGCCTGAGGTTTTGCGCTGCTAACAGTGGGATTAGCCCCTGTTAGCATATGTGACCAGTGTAGGGTATGTTGCGCTGGCCCAGGACGCCCCTCACAGAGCCGTACACCAAGTGCCATTAAGCCTTCAGGAGTGCAGCCTGTCAGAGCTGCGCTCCCACCCTTGTGCCGCCATTCCCGCCGGCAACCCGCTTCCCGGGCCATCGGCGCTGGAAATCTCTTCTATAGAAGATCCTCGGCGGTGGCTGCAATTAGATGACAGCTGAGCCGCCGCAGAGGAAGAATTCTTTCATGTCAGTTGCAGCGGTGAGTCTGGGGGACAGACTGTGGGGGTCGCTAATGTGTGGGGGCCCCTGGACGGTCGACCCTCCTATAATCTGGCCATGGTCAAAGGGTATCCATTCACGGAGCAATGCGTGTGATGGAATTAATGGTGTCAACATTCCACATGGTGGAGTATGCTCAGTTCCATTCAAGGCCTCTGCAGTATCTGATCCTTGCCAAATGGAATGGGTTTCATCAGATGATATAAACGCAGACTATGGTCCTTATGGTGGAAGTAAGGAGGTCATTAGCCTGGTGGCCTTTTGGATATCAGATTGGGAAATTCTGACAACAGATGCCAGTCTCCAGGGCTGGGGATCAGTGTCAGGAAGGTTTTGTTTCCAGGTACAATGGACCAAGTAAGAATGTTGTCTGCCAATAAATATATTGGAACTTCGGGCCATATACATGGCACTGATTCAGGCAAAGGACATCCTTTGGGGAAAACCAGTTCATATCCACTCGGACAGTGCGACGGCAGTAGTGTACATCAACCATCAGGGAGGAACTCGCAGCCAAAAAGCTATGAAGGAGGTAAGTCACACACTAAAGTGGGCAGAACTTCATCGTCTAGCCTTGTCCGCAGTGTTCATTCCGGGAATCCTAAACTGGGAAGCAGATTTTCTCAGTCGACATCCCATTCAGGCAAGTAAATGGGCTCTACACCCGGAGGTCTTCCAGACTCTAGTTGACAAGTGGGGGTTACCAGAGATGGATCTCATGGCGTCCCATCAGAACAACAAAGTTCTCGCATATGGGTCAAGAACAAAGGATCCCAGAGCGATCTTTGTGGATGCCCTGTCGGTGAGATGGGACTTTCATCTGGCCTATGTGTTTCCTCCAATCAACTTATTACCCAGGGTGGTGAGAAAGATTAAGCAAGGAAAGGGTGCCGTGATACTAATAGCTCCGGCTTGGCCCAGTAGACATTGGTACACAGATCTGCAGAGAATGTTGACGGATGCTCCATTCCTGCTCCCTCAACGTCCAGATCTACTGACGCAGGGTCCTTGTTATCACAGACATCTGGATCGACTGTCTTTGACGGCGTGGCTCTTGAGACCTCTATCCTGAAGTCAAGAGGATTCTCACAACAGGTAATTCAAACAATACTCAGAGCGAGGAAACCTTCCTCAGCTCGAAATTATCACCGAATATGGCAAACCTATATTCATTAGTGTAGTGAATGGAAAATGGACCATAGGTCTTTCAGAGTTTTCAGGGTCTTAGCATTCCTTCAGGCAGGAATGGATAAAGGTTTGAAGGTGGCTTCCTTGAGAGTGCAAGTGTCAGCATTGACTGTATGGTTCCAAAAGAAAATTGCCAACTTATAGGATGTGCATACTTTTTTCAAGGGAATGCTGCACTTTCAACCTACTTTTGTTCCGCATACAGTGCCTTGGGACTTAAGTTTAGTCTTAAAGGCCCTTCAAGTTACCCCATTTGAACCACTTAATAAAGTGGATCTTAAATGGTTGACAGCTAAAGTTCTCTTTCTACTGACCATGGCGTCAGCTAGAAGAGTATCAGATTTCTGATCTTTTATCTAGATAGAGCGGTTCTCAGAACTAAATCTGGGTATCTTCCCAAGGTGGTGTCTAAATTCCACCATAATGAAGAAATTGTAGTCCCGGCTTTCCAGGAACCGGGCGTTTCTGCGGGAGATGCATCGCTGAACATGGTCCGTGCCTTAAGGATCTACGTGGATCGTACCAGTGCCATCAGAAAGACAGATACTCTCTTAATTCTCTACGGATTTCACAAGAGAGGATGGCTTGCGGATAAGCAGACACTGGCGAGGTGGATTCGGATGACTATTTCAGAAGCATATTCTTACGCTGATCTCCCTGTTCCGGCTAATGTCTCTGCTCACTCTACTCGTAAGTTAGGTCCATCATGGGCAGCACAACGTGGTGCTTCAGCAGAACAGATATGTAAGGCAGCCACATGGTCTTCCATTAACACATTCATTAGACATTATGCCTTGGATACCTTTGCCTCTCAGGACACTGAATTCGGGCGAAGGATTCTCCTGTCCAATCAGGAGCATCCCCACCAATAAATTGCTTTGGGAAATCCCAATGTTATCCTGTGGATAACCTGTGGACCCTGCCGGAGAAATATACGTTATGGTAAGAACTTACCGTTGATAACTGTATTTCTCCTAAGTCCACAGGGATCCCACCCTGACGCACCTGATTTGAGGATCCTTTTACTCACTAACCTCTTCCTTCTTGTACGAAAGGGTGTGCATGTGTGTCCTTCTCGCCTGATTAGGGCTATCTATGATGCTCCTGCCTTTAAGCTTTGGGTAAACAACTGATTTGCCTGAGCCAGGAGGGGAGGATATATGGATGGGCCCTTTGCATGCTGGGATGCCGAAAAGCTTTGACCGATTGCTGCAAATCCGCTGTCGCTTCATCATATCCCCAATGTTATCCTGTGGACTTAGGAGAAATACCGTTATCAATGGTAAGTTCTTACCATAATGTATGGGTATAGTATGAGTGGGCGGCGCCGGGATCCCGACCGCCGGCATACCGACAGCTGGGCGAACGCTAATGAGCCCCTTGCAGGCTCGCTGTGTGTGCCACGCTATTTATTCTCCCTCCAGGGGGGTCGTGGACCCTCAAGAGGGAGAATATGTGTCAGCATGCCAGCGGTCGGGATCCCATCGCCGGGATCCCAGCCGGCGGCATACTGAAGACCACCCATAATGTATATATCCTCTGATCTCTGCAGGAAGGGATGCATCAGGAGTTCTATTTGTTTCCAACACCATGAAAAAGGGACATTTATTTAGGATAATGATAATGTTACAGTATGTGTGATTTTCCAGCCAAATGGTCATCCGTTCATAACTGCTTGTTTAGAATGCTGTCCATCCATTAGATAAAAAAAAGTTTGTAGAATACTTCTGGTTTCCCCGGAAACCCTCTCCTCTTAGCAAGTTTCTCAAATTTTTACAACGATAGCAATGGTATATAATAAGATTTCTAGAGCTGCCGCCACAACATGCAGTGTAAGGGACAGAGCTGCTGCACATGTCCAGTGGAAGCAGCTTCTTCTACCAAGTTTGCAGTGTGTGGATCTGAGCCCTCAATCAGTGCACTGGATCAGAGAGTAGCTACCAGGAAAAAGAAACAGGAGCCCATCCATGAGGTGGAAGAATGCGTGCTTAGAAAGTGCAGTACTGGTTCTATTATATATGTTTGTTTGTTTGTTTGTTTATTTATTTATTGATGTATTATGGTATGTTTAACCTTTTTCCAGGACACTTATTTACATTATTTAAATGTTTGATACAGCCTCTACTATAGACCATCTATAGTTAAATAGTGTATAAAAAGACCAATGTTTATATTAATGTCCAGGGTCGTTAAGGTTCTTCCACCGCTCCCCCAAACTCCCGTACCTGTTCCAAAGTTAAGCAGAGCGGGAGATTGTGGACTGCATTTGGAAATAAATAAATTCTTAGTTCACTGGACTCTCTAAAGCCGGGTACACACTGGACGATATTGTGAATGATGTGCCCAATTCTGACAGATCAGAATGACACATCGCTAAAATCGTCCAGTGTGTAAGCACTATGTCGCTGAAGATGCGTGCTCTTGCGCGTCATCAGCAACATCATCATCCGTCAGGTGAGCCATGCTCCCGAATGCAACATGGCCTGGCTCCACGGCAAGTGTGCATGCCGGCACCCCTGCGGGGTCCTGTCATCGATATCGCTGGGTACACACATCGTACAGTGTGTACCCAGCTACCCAGCTTAAGCCTTGGTAACAGTGTCTTAATAGATAGATTAGATAGGTGGTGACGTTGATTGGAAAGAAGGTGGTTGCAGAGCCAGATTTAGACCTCATGAGACCCTAGGCAAGTTTACCGGTTTGGGCCCCCCCCTCCTTCAAACAATCCATAGCACTATAATTTCAGTCCTGATTCATGCCCCTTACATTATTTGTCATTATTCCTCCTTATATTCAAAGCTTTAAACATTTAGAGAAATTACAAACATGGTGTTATGGTTAGCATTACTACCTCACAGCACAGAGGTTATGGGTTCAAAGTTTCACCAAGGCCCCAAGTCTGGTTACACACTTGAACAATGCCAATTGTTCTGACTTTACTGACGATTTCCTATGTGCCCAGAACAAGCAAAATTAAATGTACACACACTGCAATCTTTCTACCAACCGAACAATGTATTGCATCGTGTGGTCGCATGCGATTAATCGTTGTTCCAGTAGACACTAGAAAAACCTTCATGCCACTCTGTTCCAGGAAGTGGCATGAAGGTGACATCATATTGGTCCGACATATCGTTTGTCATCTGGTTTGCTATACACACTGCACGATAGGCACCAAATAGCAATTGTGCAGCACATCAAAACTGATGACTGTCGCTAGTGCCAGCGGGGGCGCACAATCACGCATATACACTGACCAATGTAGATGATTTGTTGTTATGAAATGCCAAATTGGCCCAACATCACTCCAGTGCAGGGACTGCGTAGCATCTTTTAGCCTGGGTGGCAAGTCCAGACAACTGGTCTATAAGTAGTGGCCCATTATTAAATTGCGTGAAGACTGACCATCACAGATGCCACCGCTGAACAGTACAGTACACATACCAACAGGGAAGCCTGCCAATATGTGAAAAATGATAATCTACAAAAGTGCGCTTATTTTTTTAGTAACATCTATATGATTTCCATTGCCATACAATAGTATTGTGATGGCGAAATCGTTTGATGTTCACAGATACCATTGAGAAAAGTGATTTTTCTGCAGCAGGGTACACTGGGGTTCCACAGGGTTAACATCGGGGTGTACAGCTGGCTCTTGATCCGAGGCACCAACAGGCTAAAAGCTTTGACTGTTCCCAAGATGCACAGCGCCGCCTCCTCTATAACCCCGCCTCCATGCACAGGAGCTCAGTTTGTAAGTTGGTGCCTGCAGTGCAGGATTACAACAGGGAGGGCTGCGCTGGGCAGCCCTAAAAAGAGCTTTCAATTGAAGAAAGAACACTTCAGAGCCTCAGCATAGGCACTTTAAAAGTGCTATGTGTCATTATGACACATCGTGCTGCGGCTCCCTCACCTCCCAGCGGTGCTGTACACTCCCGCGTCCTGGTTGCTGGGTAACTACAGCGGAGGGCTCCAGTTCTTACTTAGGGCACACACACACTGCCACTTCTCTCCGGGATCGCGTGGCCGCTGCAAGGAGGAGGTAAGAGGGTTCACCAGGCGGGACCCACTGCAAACCGCGATCCGCCGCGGTCTCTGGGAGGCAGACCGCGTGCGCAGGCGTGGACACTGTGGCCGTGCAGGGACCCCACTAGACCACCAGGGCAAGGGCACAGGTTGGATGTTAGTAATAATCCATTTCTATACGGCCCGCAGTACCCGGTGGTGAAGTCCAGCGAGGGGATCTGGCTCTGACCTGTAGCCCCAGCCCCAGGGTGCCATTTACTGCTAATGTTCCCGCCCTGGAGCTGCACCTCTCTCTCTCTCCCTCACTCCCTGTCAGCGTTTGTGCGCTATTACTGTTAGGCGCCGGGGTCCGCTCGTCGCTGCGGCCCGGCGCCTAGCAACCAGGGACGCCGTGCGCGTACAGCCGCCGGCTCCCTGGCAACGTTAGACGCCGGGCGCACGGAGCCGCACGGACCCTAGCAACGGGGACGCCACTTACGGACTGCGTTCCCCGTTGCTGGGTTCAATTTAAATAATGAGATGTCCGTTTTCCTGGCCATGCAGCTTGGCAGCTGTATGGCATTTAATCCAATCAGCCTCCAAACAGCTGATTGGAGGACTCCCTGTTAAATACACTTCCTGGGCTTCTCACAGACGCCGGTAATAGCTTCCTGAATGCTGAATCTGTTTGCTGAAAGTGTTTCCAGTCCTGCTGTATCCGGTCGTTCCTGTTCTCAGTTGTCCTGTACTCGGAAGTCGCCATCTGTTCCTGGAGTCCTGACTGAGCACCTTTGAACATCCAGTGGTGTTCGTGAGTCACGGCGTAGCCGTGTGTTGCGGCTTGGGCCGCTTAATTATTTATCATTTATTATTTGTGTTCCGGAGCTTTTGCGGAGGATTCCGCTCCCACAGATCCACTCTGGTATCCAGCGGTGCTGGGTAGGAGTACGGACTAGTGGATTTTGGTTGTCCTTTTCCCTGGCGGGTTACCGCACATACCTCAGGTTTAGTCAGTTAGCTTGTAGCCCCTGGCCTGGTTGTTTAGTCAGAGGGCCCCTTGTTATCACCCTGTCTCGGATTTCCCTTTGTCTCCCATTAAGACCTGAGGGGGCATCGGAGTTGGGCAGACATAATCCGCCCTTCAAACGCGGCTGCCATGGGCTCAAGCAACCATAGTCTCGCAGGGGATTTCTGACCACACGGGCGAGACAACGGAGTTAGGGCGCCAGGGGCTACTTTCTATTCCCGCTCCCTTCCCCAGCATTCTGTTCCAGTGCTCCGGTCCTTGCAATAGGACCACCTCAGACCAGAGTGCTGGAATCATAACATTATTACCGGCCACACCAAAACTTAAAATTAAACAGGGTTTGATTTTTTCCCTTATTCAGTTTTGTAAGGTTTGTCGGCCTCATGAATCCCACTGGTTTAGGGCCAAATCCTGGCCAGCTTCTAGTTAGCCAGATTCAAGAACTTACTCAGATGGTTCAGGATCTTTCCCTTCGGGTGAAGTCGCAGGAAGATCTTTTACGAACTTCCCCGAGGGTAGTTCCTGAACCGAAAATGCACTTGCCTGACCGTTTTTCTGGTGATAGGAAGCAGTTTTTTAATTTTAAAGAGTCCTGTAAACTTTATTTTCGTTTAAGACCTATCTCCTCAGGTACTGAATCTCAGCGGGTCGGAATTATTATTTCTTTGCTCCAGGGGGATCCCCAGACCTGGGCTTTTGGTTTAAAAGCAGAGGATCCGGCATTGTTGTCTGTAGACGCCTTTCTGGGTCTTTAGGGCTTTTGTATGATGACCCTGATAGAGAGGCATCCGCCGAGAGTCAGTTACGCGCTCTCAGACAAGGTAGAAATCCTGCAGAGGTTTATTGTACAGAGTTTCGCCGTTGGTCGAACGACTGTGGCTGGAATGACCCAGCCCTGCGCAGTCAGTTTCGCCTCGGCTTATCTGAGTCTATAAAAGACAGTCTCCTTCAGTATCCCGCTCCTGAGACTCTCGATAAACTCATGGAGCTTTCTATTAAGATTGATCGTCGTCTCAGAGAGCGGAGGGCTGAAAAAGGAGCACCGGTCAGATCTACTCCGTGTGTATTTTCCATTCCTGAGGACATAGAGGAGCCCATGCAGATGGGTCTCTCCAGGCTGTCTCCAGAAGAAAGAGCCAGAAGGCAAAACTCTGGTCTTTGTTTGTACTGTGGGGGTAAGGGACATTTTGCCCGTAATTGTCCGAACAAGTCGGGAAACGCCTCGACCAAGTGAATTGTGAGGGGGTTCACTTTGGTCTGCAGCTTATCTCCTCGAATAACTCCCTGTTAGTCCCAGCTAAAGTTTCCTTTGGCAGCCTCAGTTCTTCGGTGTCGGCTTTTGTTGACAGTGGAGCTGCAGGGAACTTTATGGACTTAACGTGGGCCAAGGCCTTAGGTATTCCTCAGTTAAACTTGGGTAGGTGTGTCACCATGCATTGTTTAGACGGGAGTCCCTTGTCCAATGGGGTTATTTCCCTCTGTACACCCCCTGTACTACTTACGGTAGGAGCTCTTCATTCCGAAAAGATTGAGTTTTTCCTTACCCATTGCCCAGCAGTTCCAGTGGTTCTGGGTCACCCTTGGCTGGCCTTTCATAATCCCATCATTGATTGGCAGTCGGGGGAGATCTCACAATGGGGTACCATCTGTAATAAGGAATGTATTACGTTTCCCGTCAGAATAGCTGCTGCCATTCCCGAACCCATTCCCGTGGAATACCAGGACTTTGTTGATGTATTTTCCAAGGGCAATGCGGACATTCTGCCTCCCCATCGGCCTTATGATTGTGCTATTGAGCTAATTCCTGGTGCCACATTGCCAAAGGGAAGGTTATATGCATTGTCCGGACCAGAAACTGCGGCCATGAATGAGTATGTTAAGGAGAGCCTAGGGAAAGGATTTATTAGGCCATCTAAATCCCCTTTAAGTGCAGGCTCCTTCTTTCTGGAGAAGAAAGATGGATCACTTAGACCTTGCATCGACTTTAGAGCCCTGAATAAGATCTCAGTTAAAAATACTTACCCTCTGCCGCTGATTTCTGTCCTCTTTGATCAGCTGCGTTCGGCTGTGATTTTTTCTAAGATTGACCTGAGGGGAGCGTATAACCTCATCCGAATCAAGTCGGGAGATGAGTGGAAAACGGCGTTCAGTACTCAGTCGGGTCACTACGAGTATCTGGTGATGCCGTTCGGCTTGTCTAACGCTCCGGCAGTTTTCCAGGATCTCATTAACGATGTGCTCCGTGATTTTCTTGGAAGATTCGTGGTCGTTTACTTAGACGATATCCTGATCTATTCTGACTCTAGTGAACAACATGTTACCCAGGTGCGTCAGGTTCTTCAAAAATTACGTGAAAATCACCTATATGCCAAGCTGGAGAAGTGTGAGTTTCATGTCACGGAGGTATCCTTTTTAGGGTACATTATTTCCCCTCGGGGATTCTGTATGGAACCAAAGAAGCTCCAAGCCATCCTTAGTTGGGCGCAACCCACCAACTTAAAAGCAATTCAGCACTTTTTAGGGTTTGCGAATTATTATAGAAGATTTATTCATTCTTTTTCCGACCTGGTTGCTCCCATTGTGGCACTGACTAAGAAGGGAGCGGATCCTACCAACTGGTCACGTGAAGCTGAGTTATCCTTTCAGGCCTTGAAACAAGCTTTCGTCTCAGCCCCAGTCCTCAGACATCCCAACCCAGAATTGCCCTTCATTGTTGAGGTTGATGCCTCGGAGGTTGGAGTGGGGGCTATCCTATCCCAGAAGGATCCGAACTCTCTAGAATTACATCCTTGTGCCTTTATGTCCAGGAAATTCTCATCCGCTGAATCCAACTACGATGTTGGTAACCGGGAGTTACTGGCTATTAAATGGGCTTTCGAGGAGTGGAGGCATTGGCTTGAGGGAGCAACACATACCATTTCAGTATTGACTGACCACAAAAATCTTCAGTACATCGAATCAGCTAAGCGGCTGAATGCCCGGCAGGCTCGTTGGGCTTTATTTTTTACTCGTTTCAAGTTTATTATCACCTTCAGGCCAGGTTCCAAGAATACCAAGGCGGATGCCCTGTCACGCAGTTTTCTTCCAGTTCATAATAACAGTCCTGTTACTCCCATACTTCCGTCTTCAGCCATTTGGGCAGGCCTCACACAAGATTTATTTACCCAGTTAAAGCAGCTTCAACATCAAGCTCCTGGGAATACTCCTGCTGGTCGTCTTTATGTCCCTGAGTTTTTGAGAGCTACTGTTTTGACTGAGTTTCACGATAGCAAAGTTGCCGGGCATCCGGGGATCTCTAAGACTTTGGAATTAGTCTCCCGCTCAGTATGGTGGCCTGGTCTTTCTAAAGACATTAAGGAGTTTGTTTTTTCTTGTCAGGTCTGTGCACAGCATAAAGTTCCCCGTTCCTTGCCTATCGGGCAACTTATGCCCTTAAATGTTCCTCTCAGGCCATGGTCTCATATTTCCATGGATTTTGTGGTAGACCTCCCTCTGTCAGCCGGATTCCGAGTCATATGGGTGGTAGTGGACCGTTTTAGCAAGATGGCCCATTTCATTGCTCTTCCCCGACTGCCATCTGCCCAGGGATTGGCAGTTTTGTTCCTCCGCCATGTTTTCAGACTTCATGGGTTACCCACTGATATTGTTTCTGATCGGGGTCCACAATTCATTGCACAATTTTGGAAGTCTTTTTGTGCCTCATTAAAGATGAAATTGTCTTTAACGTCCGGCTACCATCCCCAATCCAACGGGCAGACCGAGCGAGTTAATCAATCATTAAAACAGTATTTGCGTTTGTACTCAGCCAAACTCCAGAATGATTGGTCCGAGTTTCTTCCTTTGGCGGAGTTTGCGTACAACAATTCTTGCCATTCCTCCACTAATGTGTCTCCATTCTTTTCAGTTTTTGGTTTTCACCCCAGAGCTAATTCTTTTTTTCAACATTCCTCTGTCTCCTCGCTAACCTTAACCTCTCATCTCAGACTCATTTGGAGAAAAGTGCACCTTGCTCTCAGAAAAGCGGCATTTCGAGAGAAAAAATTTTCTGACAGGCTCCGGCGGCCTTGCACTTTTAAGGTGGGAGATAGGGTATGGTTGTCGACTCGTAACATTAAACTTCGACAAACCTCAGCTAGATTGGGCCCCAAATTTATTGGACCATTTCATATTATTAAAAAAATCAATCCAGTTGCTTTCCGGTTACGTTTACCAAGAGCTCTCCGGATCGGAAATACGTTCCATTGCTCCCTGTTGAAACCATACGTTTCATCCAGTAGATTTCCTCGGAAGATCTCTCAGGGGAAATCACCAGTAGATGTACAGGGTCATCAGGAGTTCTTGGTAGAGAAGGTTCTCGATTCCAAATTGTCCCGGGGTCGGCTTTATTTTCTGGTGCACTGGAGAGGCTATGGTCCAGAAGAAAGGTCTTGGGTCCTGGATAAGGATCTCCATGCCCCGAGGCTCAAGAGGGCATTTTTTCGGGAATTTCCTCGGAAACCTGGCTTTAGGGGTTCCTTGACCCCTCCTCAAGGGGGGGGTACTGTTAGGCGCCGGGGTCCGCTCGTCGCTGCGGCCCGGCGCCTAGCAACCAGAGACGCCGTGCGCGTACAGCCGCCGACTCCCTGGCAACGCTAGACGCCGGGCGCACGGAGCCGCACGGACCCTAGCAACGGGGACGCCACTTACGGACTGCGTTCCCCGTTGCTGGGTTCAATTTAAATAATGAGATGTCTGTTTTCCTGGCCATGCAGCTTGGCAGCTGTATGGCATTTAATCCAATCAGCCTCCAAACAGCTGATTGGAGGACTCCCTGTTAAATACACTTCCTGGGCTTCTCACAGACGCCGGTAATAGCTTCCTGAATGCTGAATCTGTTTGCTGAAAGTGTTTCCAGTCCTGCTGTATCCGGTCGTTCCTGTTCTCAGTTGTCCTGTACTCGGAAGTCGTCATCTGTTCCTGGAGTCCTGACTGAGCACCTTTGAACATCCAGTGGTGTTCGTGAGTCACGGCGTAGCCGTGTGTTGCGGCTTGGGCCGCTTAATTATTTATCATTTATTATTTGTGTTCCGGAGCTTTTGCGGAGGATTCCGCTCCCACAGATCCACTCTGGTATCCAGCGGTGCTGGGTAGGAGTACGGACTAGTGGATTTTGGTTGTCCTTTTCCCTGGCGGGTTACCGCACATACCTCAGGTTTAGTCAGTTAGCTTGTAGCCCCTGGCCTGGTTGTTTAGTCAGAGGGCCCCTTGTTATCACCCTGTCTCGGATTTCCCTTTGTCTCCCATTAAGACCTGAGGGGGCATCGGAGTTGGGCAGACATAATCCGCCCTTCAAACGCGGCTGCCATGGGCTCAAGCAACCATAGTCTCGCAGGGGATTTCTGACCACACGGGCGAGACAACGGAGTTAGGGCGCCAGGGGCTACTTTCTATTCCCGCTCCCTTCCCCAGCATTCCGTTCCAGTGCTCCGGTCCTTGCAATAGGACCACCTCAGACCAGAGTGCTGGAATCATAACAATTACACACAGCTGCGCTGATCTGGGACTGCTGGGCACTGCATCATCAGCACTGGGCAGTTACAGGACACTTAAGTGTTCTACAGGTCTTTAGACAGTGTTCGTTAAGAACAAGTGGACATTGTCAGGGATATTTAGTACAAGTACCCTGTGATATACATCCAGTCTTTACTGTGCATTGCTATATCTATATACCTAATTAGCTTTACTTGTGTAGTGCAGGTACTACAGTATTGCTAGTCCAGTGCAGGTTTATTGTTATTTGTGATCATTTCTGCATTGTACATGTGACTGTGT